>NC_056725.1:1914459150-1914759150 GCF_019279795.1 Protopterus annectens
TATTCATTCTGCAAACCAAGTTAGTAAGCATACTTTGCAGTGTGGTTTTGATGCCCTAGAAGCATCTTGCAGGGCTGCAGTCGCTGGCGCTCTGTACTGAGAAGATATGCTTGGCTGAAGGAGCAGACCTTGCCAGATCATGCCAAATGCTAATTACTAGACGATCCTTTAAAAAAGGATGTTTTGTTTGGCACCAAAGCAGCAGTTCTTAAAAAGATGGAAGAAAAAGCTAAATCTATGCAAACTGTTAAAGAATTCTTACAAGTGCAACCACCTCAATTCAGTAGGCATTGCCCTTCAAAACACTGGTCCTTTCCAGCCCCTTCAAGGCCTTCCCAAACAAGACCCAGGGGAAACGGACCACCCAGACTACAGTCTCAGGATATGCAGAGATATAAGCAATGGAGTGCTCCCACTCCTAAAATAGGGAGTGGTAAGCCACCTCCCTATGGAAAAAGTTCACAATGACTTCTCAACTCTACTTCCTAGCCCTGCCCAGTTGCTTGTTCCCCTAGGAGGAAAACTTGCCCTTCATGCAAAAAACTGGATGTCCATCACTCAGGACTGATGGGTCCACAACATTGTTTTCCAGGGGTACAAAATTTATTTCCATTCACTGCCAACCCCAAGTGGGTTTCCAGACCTTCCTCCAAACCATTGGGCAGAGGCTCAACATCAGAGCTATTCAGCCAGTTCTAGTAGAACAAAAGGGCTCAGGGTTTCTACTCCAGACTATTCCTGGTACCCCGGAAAAAGGGTTCTTGGCACCCAATCCTGTATCTTTCAGTCCTCAACACCTTTCTGGTGGTTCCAAAATTCAAGATGCTTACCCTGCAACAGCTTCTCCCTATGCTAGCCAAGGATGCCTGGTTAGTCACCCTAGACCTAAAAGAAGCTTATCTGCACATCCCCATCAGGGAATCATGCAGGAAATATCTACGTTTCAGGGCAGGAGCTATGTATTATCAGATGTTCTTCGTGTTTCACTGTTTCAGTCATTGCATTTGGGTTATCCTGCTGGCAGGTTGCCCTCAGTCGGCCTGAATTCCAAAGTCCTGGGTCCTGCGTCGGCTGCTGTCACCCCTTCCCTGACGTCCGGTCTTCAGGGGTATAAAAGATGCAGCTGACGCCATTTTCTTTAGTCTTTCTTCCTGCGTGATGCCTGAAGCAGAAGCAGTTCGCAAGTGCCGGTCGGCCGGTTCCTGAGATTTTCGTGTTTGAGTTTCAGATCCGAAGTCTTCAATAAAACTAAGTACCCCATTGGGGCAACTTTTTTCTTGCTCTAGACCGATGTCAAAAAAAGTAAATAATTGTATTACTTGTGGAAAGCAAATACCTCATAAGGACTTTCATTCTTACTGTATTCCTTGCCTAGGCCCTGATCACAACGTTTCTGGTTGTCGTTTTTGTGCTAGATTTAACCAATGCAGTGTTAAGCGTCTGTATGATTTTGCTTTAAACTATTTTGGAAGCCGGTTTAACTATCCAGAAATGTCGTCGGATAGCCATCCGACTACAGGAGTTCACAAAAAATGCATAGAAAAGGAGAGAGAGAGAGAGAGAGACAACCGAGGACCAAACCGACAAAGCTTCTCCTAAGCCAGTCGCCGGTTCTCAGTGAGGGGCTTTCGCAGCCCCTGACACCCGCTACTTTAGTCGCAGGCTACTACCAACTCCCACGTGATGTCGGCCATGCAGCTGGAAACTCAAGGTATTGGAGCCACGGATACTATCCCTTCAGATGAGTCCGGAGCCGCTGAGCAGGCACCGGCTTCTGAGGGTGTATTCAGACCTAAACATCTTTACATTAAACCGACTTCAGCTTAAAAGGCAAAGATTAAAGCATCTGCTAAAGCAAAGAAACAAATTCAAGAGCCACGTGGACAGGCCTCTATACCCAAAAAAGAGATGCTCATAAAGTCGAAGACTTGATTACCTTGATCAGGGGTTCCCATCCCCCTCCTGATAAGAGGCTTAGGCAAGAGACTGACTATGAATCTTCAGATCAGGTTTCTATTTCTTCTGATTCCTCTTCTGATCAGGAATATTCTCTTCCCCCTATGAGGATTCTGATGCTGAAGAAATCTATACCTTCACCTTCTCCTCCAGACGACCATTCTTTTGGGGAAACCTTGCATACCATGAGGGAGCATTTCCACTGGGAGAGCCAAGATTTTTCAGAATCTAAAAGGAGGCTCAGGGATTTCCTTTTACTACCTCAACACAGGCCACTAGCCATTCCACCTGTGTTAGACATTGTAGATGATGTGTTTTCAAAGTCTAGTCTTACCCCTGTCTCCTTACCTCCAGCTCCTGTTAAGCCTGACAGATATTACAGGGTTCCTGACTCTCATAAATTCCTTTTTAAAAACCCTGCTGGAGACCCAGAAACTATTTCACAGGGTCCAAAAGGAGTTGAGGCTTCCACTGCAAAAAACCCTACCCCCTCTGACAGAGATTCTAGGGCACTGGATAGATGGAGAAAAAAGGTTTACACAGCTGCTACCTTGGCTATAAGGGCCTTAAACTGTCAGTTTCATATGCTCATATATCAACAATATGTCATGGTATTGCTTAAACAGAAACTGTTGTTAAACTCTGAATGTGCAGAAAACAAGGAAATGCAGGATTTATTGCATGCAGCTAAACAAGTTGGAAAACATACTTTGCAATGTGGTTTTGATTCTTTGGAGGCCTCCTGCAGGGCTACAGTTACGGGTTCTGTAATTAGGAGGCGTGCTTGGTTAAAGGAACAAAATCTGCCTGATCATATCAAAGTTAAATTATTAGATGCACCTTTCCAGCATGATACTTTGGTTGGTGTTAAGGCAGAAGAGGTGTTAAAGAAGATGGTGGGCAAAGCTAAATCTATGCAAACTGTCAAAGGTTTTTTACAAGTACAGCCACCTAGGTTTAGTAGACACTGGCCAACAAACAAAGAATTGGTCCTTTCCTGTGTCGGACAGACCTCAAAGGGGCAGATCCAGACGCCCTAGAGGCAGATCCCAGGCGCAAGGCTCATACAGGTCAAAACAATGGGGTGCTTCTGCCAACAAAGGTGGAGAAGACAAATCACAACCATACAAGAAACAGCCCCAATGACTTCCCCCTGCCTACACCAAACAATTATCTCCTGGCAGTGCCCCTAGGGGGAAAATTAGTACTTTTTTCTCAAAATTGGCACATTATAACTCAGGACACGTGGGTTCTAAATATCATGTCACAAGGGTACAAGTTCCATTTCCATACCCTGCCAAAGGCAAACTGCTGGCCAGATCCGCCAAAAAATCAATGGTAGAGGCACAAAAACAAGTCTCATCCCTCATGGACATGGGGGCCATTCAACAAGTACCAGAGCAAGAGCAGGGACAAAGATTTTACTCAAGACTGTTCTTGGTACCCAGAAAGGACAAGGCCTGGAGGCCAATACTGGATCTATCTATTCTGAACACATTCCTGGATATACCAAAATTCAAGATGTTGAGTTTGCAGCTGCTTCTGCCCATGCTGGGCAAAAACGCTTGGCTTGTGACTAGACCTAAAAGAGGCATACCTGCATGTCCCAATCAGACAGTTATGCAGAAGATACCTCAGATACAAGGCTGGCTCAATGCATTACCAATTCTCTGCACTGCCCAATGGCTTATCTACTGCACCCAGGGTATTTACAAATTACCTGGCACCAGTAATTGCATTCTGCAGACAAAGAGGAATACAAATGTATCCTTACTTGGACGACTGCCTAATTCAAGCAGAGAACAAGGATATTCATCTACAGCATCTGGCGTTTCTGATAAGACTTCAAACATGCCTAGGGTACACAGTCAACGAAAAGAAATCAAAACTAGTACCCTCTCAAGAGATAATATTCCTGGGTGCAAGCTTAAATACAACTGCACAGATGGCTTATCTCACGCCAGACAAACAAAGGCAACTGACTACCTATTTCAAAATGTTAGCAACAAAGGCCCAGTTATCTGCAAGAAAAATTTTGCAGGCTTTGGGCTTCATGGCATCCTGCATCCTATTTAATTCCATATGCATGGCTGCATATGAGGAAACTTCAATGGTACCTAAAAAGTGTTTGGACTCAACATTGCCACAGCCTGGAAACTATGATTACTCTCATTCCCTGCCTGCAACAGGAGTTTCAAAGGTGGGCAAATGCTTGTCACCAAAACAAGGGACAGCCGTTCACAGTACCCCCAGCCCAGACAGTCACTAACAACAGATGCATCAGATTATGCCTGGGGGGCCCACATGGCAGGAAGATGCATTCAAGGCACATGGTCCTCAAACCAAGTGCATCTACATATCAATCAAAAAGAAATGCTAGCTGTTCAAAATGCCCTGACAGCCTTCAAGGACCTACTTCATCCGGGACAACTACTGATAAAGACAGACAACACCACGGTCTTGTGGTACATAAACAAGCAGGGGAGCTCACATTCTTACCTCCTTTGCAGACTAGCCATGACTTTGTGGGACACAGCATTGACTTACCAAGTACATCTGCAGGCACAATTCCTGCCGGGAAGGAAAAATACTCTGGCAGACAAACTAAGCAGAAACATCATGGATCCCCACGAGTGGCAGCTGGATCCACAAGTCTTCAGCATAACAAGGAAATGAGGATGCCCGGACATAGATCTATTTGCCTCCCCTCACAGCTACCAACTAAAAAGATTCTGCACAAGGACTTATCACAGACAAACATGGAGAGTGGGTGCCCTATCTTTCAGCTGGAAAAACCTATCAGTATATGCCTTTCCCCCACTGCCTCTCCTCCCCAAGGTACTCCAAAAGGTCAGACAGGAGAAGCCAAAGATGATACTGATTGCCCCAGACTGGCCCTGCCAGTACTGGTATCCAATACTGAGGAACTTGTCTCAATGCCCAGCTTGGACCTTACCTCAAATACCTCTACTGTCCCAGCAAAACAATCAGATCTTGCACAGCCAACTCAGGACTTTAAACCTGGCAGCATGGTGGATAATGTAGTCATACAAAACACACCTCTCAGTAAAGCTGTGATGGATGTCATTTTTGAGGCCAGAAGGCCTAGTACTAGAAAATCTTATGCTGGAAAATGGAAGATATTCTGTGCTTGGAACCAGGCACAAGGAACAGATACAGCTGTGCCAAATATTCCTCAGATTTTGCAATACTTAACTGAGATGTTGGACAAAGGCCTATCTTTTTCATCTATTAAAATTCATGCCTCTGCCATTTCGGCTCATTACAATACAGAGCCACCAATCTTTTCTCATCCATAACTAAAGCAGTACCTCAGAGGAGCCAAAAATTTAAGGCCTCCGAGGAGATCACCAATGCCTGCATGGGACCTAAAGTATGTCTTGGAAAAACTCACCCTGCCTCCTTTTGAGCCAGCTGCTACTGCTGATATTAAGTTTTTATCTTGGAAAACAGCTCTGCTCCTAGCAATAACTTCTGCAAGATGAGTTTCAGAGCTACAGGCACTCATGGCTGTGGAATCTTTTATCATTTTTTATCCAGACAGGGTCTCTCTGAGGACAAACCCAACATTTATGCCTAAGGTGGTGTCCAGTGTGGCTCTTAACCAAACTATTCATCTGCCAACTTTTTATCCAAATCCACAGAACAAGGGGGAGAGAATTCTGCATTCTTTGGATGTACACAGACAGCTTAGATTCTACTTGGACAGAACCAAAGCTTTCAGAAAGACAGAGCAATTACTAGTGACATATGCTGCAGGATCACAAGGAAAGGCTACATCAAAGCAGACTGTTTCAAAGTGGATAGGCCACTGCATTCATTTCTGCTATTTGCACCATGGCAAGCCAGTGCCTAAGGCCATTAGGCCACATTCAACCAGAGCTGCAGCCACTTCAGCAGCCTTTCTCAGGGGAGTACCAACCAAGGACATTTTAGAGGCTGCTACTTGGAGTTCAGTACACACCTTTACAAAGCACTATCATCTGCCACTCTACTCTAAATCCAGGGCAGGCTTTGCCACTGCAGTTCTGCAGGGCCGGCCTCATAGCCGCTCCTAATGTTGTTTAGCTCCAGCCTCCCAACCATAGCTTTGGGACTTTACCCAAATGTAATGACTGCAACAGTGAAACACGAAGAACATAGTACAGTTGTGTACACTTACCATAAATGTAGATGTTCAAGTGTATTCACTGTTGCAGTCCAGGTTACCCACCCGCCATCCCCCTTTCTTCTGATGGAACCTATCTTTCCTTCTCTTTTTTATACAACCTATGTGGTGTATTTGCTTGTAGTTGAAGGTAAAGTTTATATTGGTGCATCTATTTACATATATATATATATATATATATATATATATATATATATATATAAATATATAAATTTTGGCTACCCTTTTAGGGGGCACCTGACATCTGGGGCAAGAAAAACTAAAGAAAATGGCGTTGGCCGCATCTTTTATACCCCTGACGACAGGGAAGGGGCAACAGCAGCTGACGCAGGACCCAGGACTTTGGAATTCAGGCTGACTGAGGGCAACCTGCCAGCAGGATTACCCAAATGTAATGACTGCAACATTTATGGTACGTGTACACAAATGTACATTGTTCTTCGTGTTTCACTGTTGCAGTCATCACACTTGGGTGGATTCCCAAAGCGGAGTAAGGGTGGAGGCAGTCAAGAAGAGTTAGGGCTGGCAAGTAGGCCCTGCAAGACTGCTGCAGAAAATCCTGCCCTGGATTTGGAAAATGTTGTGGTCTGGGCCTAAGCAAGGAAGGCAGTAGGAATGGAAATCCTTATGAGGTATTTGTTTCCCACAAGTTAAACAATTATTTACTTTGTCTGACATCGGCTGAGGCAAGAAAGAGTCCCCAACGGGGTACTTAGCTTTTTAGAAGTCTTCGGTAGCTGAATCTCTGGATCTGACCGACCGGCACTTGCGAACAGCTTCTGCTTCGGGCACCGCGCGGCAAGAAAGACTGAGGAAAATGGCGTCAGCTGATGCCTTTATACCCCAGAAGCTCTGACGTCGGGGAAAGTGCGACATCAGCCGAGGCCAGATCCAGACTTTGGAATCCGGCCGACCGAAGGGCTGCCTGAGGCAGGACAACCCATATGTTATGACTGCAGATGCATCCTTGAAGGACATCTCCAGGCTGCAGCTTCCAGACTGTCCCTGGTAGGTAATCCAGGATTAGAGGTAAGGACTGCACTGCTGTGTCCTTTCCTTTAGACTGAATCCAAAAACAATATCTTTTCCACTTTTCTGCATAGAACTTCCTAGTACTAAGCCTTCTGGCTTCAAGAATGACGTCCAGCACCTATTTACTTAGGGTTGCTGGTGGAATATTCAAGGAATAAACCAGGCTGCAAGATTTAGGGTTTGCAATTATGGATGCAAAATCTGTCCCTCTTGCTGTGGCAGCAGGGTAGGGGTCTGGTGTAGGTGCCAAGGTGGCACCATTGTCAGGCTGCGCAGGAGTGGGTACCAGTGCTGGCATGGCCAGTCCGGGGAAATCAGAATTGTCCTTCACCTGTCTTCTTTTATCTTGAATAGTACTCGAGAGAAGGGGCAGAGGGGGAAAGACAGATTGAGAAGTTTTCCCATTGAAAGGATAGGGGATCCACCTTCCAGGCCCTGCTGCGAGGGTTCCTGGTGCAGAATTTGCTTAGCTGGTGATTGTAGGGGGAGGCAAAGAAATCCATCTCTGGGGTCCACCACCTCTGGATCAGAAGGTTGAAGGTGCTGGGCTCCAATTTCCACTCATGTAGGTCTAGGAGAATTCTGCTCAAGTCATCTGCCAGTGAATTTTGTTTGCCTGGAAAGAATTGAGCTTGTAGATGGACTTGGTTGTCCAAAGCTGTGCTCCACAGAGTCATGGCAAACCCACAGAGTGGGTAAGAATGGGTTCCTCCCTGCTAATTTACGTACCAAAAAACTGTGGTGTTGACTGTTTTTACCAGCAGTTGTCCTGGAAGAATTAGGTATCTGAAAGCTGTCAGAGCATTATGTACAGCTAGCATCTCCATTTGTTTGATGTGCAGGAGAATTTGGCTTGGGCTCCAGTGGCTCTGAATGTATTTGTCAGCCATGTGGGCCCCCCATGCATAGTCTGATGCATCTGTGGTCAGGGTTTGGGTGGTGTGAGGTAGAGTAAAATGCAGTCCCTTGATGTGGTTGCATGCTTCTGCCCAAACTCTGCCCTCAGACAAGGTATGACAGGAATGACTGTTTCCAGGTCCTGAGAATATTGGCACCAAAGACTTTTTAAGTACCACTGAGGTTTCCTCATATGCAGTCTTGCGTATGGAATTAGCAGAATACATAAGGCCATGAACCCTACAGCTTGCAGTATTTTTCTTGCAGTTAGCTGGGTTCTGGTGGCCATTTGCTTGAAGTAGTCTGTCACATAGACCTGTTTTTCTGAGGTGAGAAATGCCATCTGGGAAGTTCTGTCCAAGCTTGCTCACAGGAATACAATCTTTTGACTGGGCACCAGTTGTGATTTCTTTTCGTTGATAGTGCACCCCAATGAAGTGAGAAGGCTTTTTACAAATGCCAGGTGCTGAAGCAGCAATTGCTGGCTGTCCACCTGAATCAAGCAGTCGTCTAAGTACGGGTAAATTTGGATATTTCTCTGACTGCAGTATGCAATGGATGAGCCAGGCATTTGTGCACACGCAGGGCACAGTGATAAGCCAAAGGGAAGTGCAGACAAAGGACAGTTGTGTACACTTACCATAAATGTAGATGTTCGAGTGTATTCACTGTTGCAGTCCTGGTTTCCCTCCTTCCAGCCCCCTGGTTTTCTTTATCTTTCTCACTCCTCTCTGTGGCTATTCCTAATGGTATTGGTATTTACTTTTTACTGGTGGTGGTTTCCACACCATATTTTATCTCCCTATTTGGGGGCTCCTGACATTTGGGGCAAGAAAAACTGATGTAATGGCGTTGGCTGCTTGTTTTTATACCCCTGACATCATGGAAGAAGCGACAGCATCCGACGCAGAAATACTAAGACGCTGGTATTTAGGCCGACTGAGGGCTACCTGCAGGCAGATAACCCATGTGTGATGACTGCGACAGTGAATACACTCGAATATCTTCATTTATGGTAAGTGTACACAACTGTACTTTCTTTTAGAGACCATGTCAGTTTGAGTTCTGTCCTGAAGACCCCCCCCCCCCCCATAAGAGATGCATAGGAAGTACTAGTGCAGAATAGGAGAGGCACTTCTATTCCCCAAGAAATTGGCTACCACCAACCCTGACTTTGAATGGGAAGGTTCCCCAGATCCCCTTTGAAGATGTCTCATTTGGTAGAAATCCTGGAAGAACTTGGACAAAAAGGGGGATGCTTTTTCCATACTCCTCCTGCAAAAGAGTCAGTCTTCCTTGAAGCTTTTGGCTGTGGCCCCGTCTACCTCTTGGGAATTCTGCCTTTTAATGGAGATGGTCAATCTCATCGCTTAGTGGATATAAAGGAGCCAGACACAGTTAAGCCCATCTACAAGAAATCTAACAAGTTCCTTGTTGCTCTTAAGAACTGTCCCTGTTAGCGCAAGCATCTGGCTACAGATTGCTATAGTGTTGGCGGCATCATAGAGGAATTCATTTCTGCTGGACAGATTTGGGAAGCACATTTACACGTCATCTACCTTTTTGAAAAGTGCTTTGAACTATTTTTCACATCATGTTTTCAGAGAGATTTGACCAAGATCATCTCCAAATCTCTCCCAGGGACTTTTTCTATTATCTTCAAAGCTATCCTAGAGACCTTGCCTGTGGATTAGCAGAACATTATTAATTCACATTTGGCCACCCCTCCAGTATTTGCCGATTGGTTCTGTCTTTATCTCCAGTGTCATTAGAACAGTTGGCACAGGCATATCCATCAGGAGACCTGCTTAGATGAGACTTTGATTTTGCAGAACATTTTAAGCCATCCTTTGTCATTACCTGTTATGATGGATAAGCACACTTTAGTCCTAAAGTAAAAGAGAGAATCTTTAGAAGTGGTAAAGAAGGTAAATCCCTATCAGCTCAGGGATAAAATTCTCCACTCCTCAGAGGACTTTCTCAAGGACCAAAAAAGGAGGTAAGAGAATTTGGTTTTCAAATCCCAGGGATATTCACCTGATACTTCCTGAGTAAAGAACTCCTTAGGCCAGAGGCAGAGGTAGTCTGCAGAATCAAGGCTTCAGAGGACCCTTCTTTTCCAGTGCTCCTGAACTGTTGACTGTCACACTCTGTAAACAGTCAGGATGCACTTATCCCTGCACCAAACAACATGGAATGGCCATCACTCAAGACACATTGGTGCAGTGGATTATTCCATTCAACATTCCACATCTACCCCCAAAAAGACTTCCTGACATTCCTGCCTCGCAAAGGGAAGCAGCCACTTCAGAAATAAAGAAACTTTTAAACAATTGAGTCATCCAAGAGGTCCAGCCAGTCCAGAGGAGATCCACAAATTACTCAAAGTACTTTTTAGTGCCAAAGAAACTGGGACCTAAGACCAGTCTTGGCCCTACGTCACTTGAACAAGTTTGTGAAGCAGTCAAGACTCCAGATGGTCACTGTACTGTTTATCCTTCCTCTGCTGAGAAAGAACGACTGGATGTGTACTACCACATAAAGATGGACAGACTCTTCTGGAAGTATCTTCCTTTCCAGCTAGGAGCCATTCATTCTCAATTTAGAGCTCCAACCTTCACTCTTACCACAGTCTGTGGGTAGCTTACCAAATGTATGGCAGTAGTAGCTGTGTGTCTCTGACTGCAGGGGTTCCAGATGTTCCCTTATTTGGATGACTGGCTCATCACTGCCCTACCATAAATCCGCTCATTTAAATCCAGAGACTCCTTGCTCCTTCTGTGTACAGATCTAGGGATTACAGTGAGTCTAATAAAATTCAAGCTTAAACTAGTTCATTCCTTGGAATTAAATGGGTCACTGTTGGACCCTGGACAAGGATGACATCACTTTGACAGGCTCTAGCTGTTTTCCATCAGACTAGTTCTCTTAGACAGTTACTATATGTGGTTTCTTCAGTGGACTGTAGTGGTTCAGTGGTCAATCATAAAATACCCCATGTCCTTTCAAGTATCCTTAACAAAGATTTGCACGTCTCACATCTGTAGTAGTGGCTGGAATCTCCTCGCGTATCTTTGAGATACCCTTTCATTCTACCTTCTCCACAAGTTACTTTGACCACACACAAATCCCATGAGAGGGGCGATATCTTTGGGAAGACCATCCAAAGTACATGGTCCCACTCAGCGGCTAGTCTACACATCAGTGTGTTAAAGATGAGAGCAGTCCTCCTAGCATTGCAAGCTTTTTGGGACCATCTCTTCTTGGACGTCATATCTATCCAGACAGACAGACAACATGGCAGTTGTTTGGTATATCAGCAAACAGGGAAGAAAGAAATCTTTACAATTATGTCAAGAGACCATGAGAGTGGGGCAATGGGCGATATCTTCTCTCAGCTTTCTAAATAGCAGTGCATACTCCTGAGAAGCCCATTGGTATATCAGCAAACAGGGAAGAAAGAAATCTTTACAATTATGTCAAGACACTATGAGAGTGGGGCAATGGGCGATATCTTCTCTCAGCTTTCTTAATAGCAGTGCATACTCCTGAGAAGTCCATTATTCTAAGGAACAGGTTGAGCCATTCCTTCCTACTCCCTCGAGTGGTTCTTCAATCAGTTAGTTACAGAGCAGAGTTTTAGTCACTGGGAGTAGCCTTGCTGTAATCTGATCACCTCTCCCACAACATAAACTACACCAAGTTTTTCTTTCTAATCCCCTGGGGGGGGGGGTCACTGATGGATGCTCTCTCTCTCTCCATCTGCACCCTCACCACCAGACTCCTTTATGCCTTTCCTCCAATGCCTTTGACACCTATGTTAGAGAAAGCATTGGCAAAGAAGGTCACACTTATCCTCTTAGCCCCCTTACTGGTCCTGACAAGTGTGGATGTTCTTCGTGTTTCACTGTCGCATTCATCACATTTGGGTTATCCCCTGCCAGGGTAGCCCTCGCCCGGCCCGAATACCAGAGGCTTAGTATTTCTGCATCGGTTGCTGTGGTTCCAGAACTGACGTCAGGTCATCAGTAGTATAAAGTAAGGCAGCCGATGCCATTACATGTGTCTTTCTTGCCGTGAAGCCCGAAGGAGAAGCAGTTCGCATGAGTGTGGTCGGCCGCTGCCTGAGTTTCATCTACCGAATTGAAGCTGAAATCTTCTAAAGCTAAGTACCCCGTTGGGGATCCTTTTTTCTTGCACTAACAATTCTCAGAAAAAGTTAATAATTGTCTCACCTGTGGAAAGCAAATACCACACCGAGACTTTCATTCTTACTCCATCACTTGCTTAGGCCCAGACCACGACATCCCCCACTGTCGCTTCTGTGCTTTATTCAATGCCAGAACTATCCGTCGTTGGGCCCTTATTGTAGCTAGATATTTTCGCTTACAGTCCTCCAACTCCGATATAGTTTCAGTAAGCCATCCAACAGCAGATCTTCCAAAAAAAAAGTAAAGATAAAGACAGAGGCAGACTACACAGGTCCAAACCTACTGACGATGCTCCCGTTAAGCTAGTCGTCAGTTCTCCAGTCCTCAGTGAGGCGCTTTTGCAGCCCCTGATGCCCACTTCTGTGGATTGCAGGCTGCTACCGAGACCCTTTTGGAGTCCAGTATGCCGCAAAACTCTTCTCTGACTACAGATCCTGCAGTCGTCGTCTGCCTTGGGATGGGTCCAGAGCCGCTGAGCAGGCACCGACTTCCGAGGAAGCGCTTTGCACTACCGATTCTCCACACAAACAGATGTTGTCTTTTGCGACTATTGTTCTTTCAAAAACAACTGAGTTTCTTAGGCCCAGGTTACGAACCACACCCAAGAAACCGACGACCCAATCTCAGGCACCTGCTTCCTTGCCCCAGTCTCAAATGCTTAAAATGGCAGAAGACCTTCTCATGCTAATCAGGGGAAGCCAAGCTACCCCCTTCAAAAGGAAGAGATCTGTCCCCTGTAGTTTTGTCTGAACCAGAGTCAGATGCCTCTGAATATGAAGACTTGCAACCCCTCTCTACTTATGAGGATTCTGATACAGAGGATTCCATTCCTTTGGCCTCTCCCCCAGAGGATTTTTCCTTTTGGGGAAACCCTTCATACCGTAAGGAAGCATTTCTAATGGGAGAGTCAGGACTACCCTCAGTCTAAAAAGAGACTCAGAATTCTTAGATCTTCCACAGCACAGACCCTTGGCAATCTCCCCAGTCCTGGATGTTGTGTTGCAGAGGATGTTTTCTTAAAATCCACTTTGACTCCTGACAACCCTCCCTCCTGCACCCAGAAAACCAGACAGGTACTATAGACTCCCTAACTCTCACAAATTTCTTTTTAAAAATTCTACTGCTGACTCTGAGGTAATTTCTCAAGGGCCTAAAGGAATTAAAGCAACCTCTACTAAGAATCCCACCCCCTCAGATAGGGATTTCCCGAGCACTAGACAGATGGGGTAAAAAATATACACCTCAGCTACTCTTGCTATCAGAGCACTAAATTGTCAGTTCCACATGGTAAACTTTCAGCAGCATACCCTCGAACTCCTCAAAAAAATATGTCTTCCTTTCTTGCTTGTGCAGAATCTAAAGAGTTAATGCATTCTGCAAGTCAAGTAACTAAGCACACCTTGCACTGTGGTTTTGATGCCCTAGAAGCTTCTTGCAGGGCAGCAGTCAACGGATCTGTTCTTAGAAGCCATGCATGGCTTAAGGAACAGCCCTTGCCAGACCGTGCCAAATCTAAATTCTTGGATCTAAATTCTTGGATGCCCCCTTGCACAAAGACAACTTATTTGGCACTAAGGAAGAAGAGGTCTTAAAAAAGATGGAAGAAAAAGCAAAATCTATGTAGACAGTTAAGGATTTCTTACAGGTCCAGCAGGCATTGTCCCACCAAGCAGTGGTCCTTTCCTGCTCCCACCAGGCCAGTTCAGCCCAGACCCTGGGGAACCAGACCCCCCCCCCCCCCACGACAGCAGCCACAGGGAATGCAAAGATCTAAGCAGTGGATAACCTCCACTTCAAAACCAGGGAGATGTTCTTCATGTTTCACTGTTGCAGTCATTACATTTGGGTCATCTGCGTGCAGGTAGCCCTCAGTCAGCCTGATTAACAAAGTCTTGGGTCCTGTGTCGGTTGCTGTCCCTTCTTCATGACATCAGCTCGTCAGGGGTATAAAACATGCAGCCGGCACCATTAGATCAGTCTTTCTTGCCATGCGGTGCCTGAAACAGAAGCAGTTTGCAAGTGCCGGTCGGCCAACTACTGAAATTTTTGTTTTCGAGTTTTAGAACCAAAGTCGTCAACTAAAGCTAAGTTACCCCATTGGGGAAACTTTTTCTTGCTCCTTACCAATGTTGGTAAAAGTTAATAATTACATTACTTGTGGAAAGCAAATACCTCATAAAGATTTTCATTCTTACTGTATTCCTTGCCTAGGCCCTACCACGACGTACCTTGCTGTCGGCTTTGTGCTTTATTTAATTAGCGCACTATCCGTCGTCTGTATATTTTCGCCTCTAAATATTTTGGTTCTCGGTTTAATTATCCAGAAATGTCATCTGATAGCGTCCAACTACCGGGATTCCAAAAAAACACAAAGATAAAGACAGAGACAGGCCGCCGAGGTCCAAAACTGCCCACTCTCCTAAGCCAGTCGCCAGTTCACTGGTACTCAGTGAGGCGCTTTCGCAGTCCCTGATACCCGCTACTTCTGATTCACAGACATCTACTGAGACCCATTCGGAGTCCGGTATGCCGCGAGATGCTTCAACTATAGAACCCACGAATGTCTCTGACTTGGATGGATCCAGAGCCGCTGTGCAGGCACCGGCTTCTGAGGGTGTATTCAGGCCTACAGACTTGCATATTAAACAGACGCCTACTTCTTTTAGGCCTAAATCTCGATCCATGTCTAAAAAACCGATACCCAGGCCACATGCTCAGGCCTCTAGGCCTAAAAAACAAATGATAAGAATGGCTGAAGATCTAATAACTCTAATCAAGGGTAGCCAACCCCCCCCCCCTTCTAAGAGGCCTAGGACTGAAGTTGATTATGAATCTTCTGATCAGGATTCTATGTTTTCTGACTCTTCTGATGATCTGGATTTGCCCTTACCTACTTATGAGGATTCTGATGCAGAGGACTGTTCCCTCTGCTTCCCCTCCTGAGGACTTTTCTTTTGGGGAAACCTTACATACTCTAAGAAAGTATTTCCACTGGGAAAGCCAGGATTTTTCTGATTCAAAAAAGAGGCTTAGGGATTTCCTTCTCCTACCTTAGCATAGGCCTTTAGCTATTCCTCCTGTACTAGACATTGTTGATGATGCTTTCTCAGAATTTAGTTTGGCGCCTGATTCCCTGCCTCCTGCTCCCAGAAAACCTGACAAGATACTACAGGATCCCCAAGTCCCACAAGTTCCTTTTCAAAAATCCTATTGCAGATCCAGAGACTATTTCACAGGGGCCCAAGAGCATTAAGGCTTCTACTGCTAAAAATCCTACCCCTTCTGATAAGAGACTCCAGGGCACTGGATAGAAGGCGTAAGAAGGTTTACACTTCTGCAACTTTGGCCATTAGGGCTTTAAACTGACAGTTTCATATGTTAAAATATCAGCAACATGTTATTGGACTGCTTAAACAGAAAATGATGTTGATTCCTGACTGTGTGGAAAATAAAGAATTACAGGATTTAATGCATTTCTGCTGAACAAGTTGGAAAACATACATTGGAATGTGGTTTTGATTCATTAGAGGCCTCGTGCAGGGCTGCTGTTACTGGGTCTGTAATCAGAAGTCATGCTTGGCTTAAGGAGCAATCTTTGCCTGATCATGTTAAAGCTAAATTGTTGGATGCTCCTTTAAATCAGGACCGCCTGTTTGGCAACGAGGCTGAGGAAGTTCTTAAAAAGATGGAAGATAAAAGCTAAATCTATGCAAACTGTTAATGATTTTTTACAAGTTCAGCCTCCTAGATTTAGTAGATACTGGCCCTCTAAGAATTGGTCCTTTCCAGCCCCTTCCAGGTTTTCTCAGGCCAAACCCAGACACAGCAAAAACCCCAGGTTTCAGTCCCAGGGGACTCGCAGAACTAAGCAGTGGGGGGCCTCCACTTCCAAGTCTGGGAATAATAAGACCCCCCCCCCCATGGTAAACTGTCTCAATGACTTCCTTTTAAAATTTCCAAGCACTTATCAACTGACTGCCCCTTTGGGGGGAAAGATTGCTCTTCATGCAAAGAATTGGGAACTCATTACCCAGGACAAATGGGTTTTAAATAGTGTTCCATGGATACAGATTTCAATTCCACACGTTGCGAACGTCAAGTGGGTGGCCGGACCTACCCCCAAATCAATGGGCAGAGGACCAAAAACAAGTACTTTCTCTCTCAAGCATGGGGGCTATTCAACTGGTACCAGATGAGGAAAAGGGACAAGGTTTCTACTCCAGACTTTTCCTGGTACCCAGAAAAGATAATTCATGGTACCCTATCCTGGACCTGTCTACTCTAAACACCTTTTTGGAGATTCCAAAATTCAAGATGCTGACTCTTCACCAATTACTTCCTATGCTAGGCAAAGATGCCTGGTTGGCAACACTAGATTTAAAAGAAGCATACCTGCACATCCCAATCAGGAAATCTTGCAGAAGATACCTATGCTTCAAAGCAGGCTACACGCATGATCAGTTCTCTGCACTGCCCTTTGTCTTATCTACTGTGCCCAGGGTATTCACAAAGTGCCTAGCTCCAGTTATTGTATTTTGCAGGCAAAGGAATATTCAGATATACCCATACCTGGATGATTGTCTATTTCAGGCAGAAAGCCAGTACATACTTTTGAATAATCGGGCCTTTGTAAAAAGGGTTCTAACTTGTCTGGGGTCCACCATAAATGAAAAGAAATCACACCTGGTACCCTGTCAACAAATTATATTCCTGGGAGCAAGCTTGAATACAACTTCCCAGATGGTTTACCTCACACTAGAAAAGCAAATTCATTTGACAACCTACTTCAAACAAGTGGCCACAAAAACCCTATCTGCAAGACAAATACTGCAAGCCTTGGCGTTCATTGCCTCCTGTATTCTTCTAATTCCATATGCAAGACTGCATATGAGGAAACTACAGTGGTATCTAAAAAGCCTATGGTGTCAACATTCTCAAGACCTAGAAACAATGATTCCTATCATACCTTGCCTACGCCTAGAGTTCCTTTGGTGGGCAGAGGCCTGCCACCAAAACAAGGGACTACCTTTCACACCACCCCCTGCTGCCCAAACCCCTTACAATAGATGCATCAGACTATGCATGGGGGGGGGGGGGGGCTCACCTGGCAGGGAAGTGCATTCACGGCAAATGGAACCCAAGTCAAATGCACCTGCATATCAATCAAAAATAAATGTTAGCTGTACAGAATGCTCTGACAGCCTTCATGGGCCACATTCTTCCAGGACAACTAATGGTAAAGACGGACAGCACCACTGTTATGTGGTACATAAACAAGCAGGGGGGTACACATTCTTACCCCCTCTGCAGACTAGCCATGGCATTGTGGAATACAGCCTTGAGCTACCAAGTGCACCTACAAGCTCAATTCCTGCCAGGAAAATTAAATACACTGGGAAACAGACTAAGCAGAAACCTCATGGACCTACACGAGTGGGAACTGGAACCAAGGATTTTCAGCATGTTGCCAAGCAAATGGGGGAGCCCAGATATAGACCTGTTTGCCTCTCCCCAGAACTACCAATTGGACAAATTTGCACAAGGACTCCCCACAAACAAGCCTGGAAAGTGGATGCTCTGTCCTTCAGTTGGAAAAACCTATCAGTCTATGCCTTCACCCCTAAGCCTATTCTCCCAAAGTACTACTAAAAATCAAACAGGGCAAACCAATGATTATTTTGATTGCTCCAGACTGGCCGCACCAACACTGGTACACCCTCCTGTACAGTGTGTCTCAATTATCTCTATGGCACCTGCCTCAGACTCCTTCCCTGCTATCTCAGCAGGAGAATCAGGTTGTCCTTCAAGGATGCATCTGCAGTCATAACATATGGGTTGTCCTGCCTCAGGCAGCCCTTCGGTCGGCCGGATTCCAAAGTCTGGGTCTGGCCTCGGCTGATGTCGCACTTCACCCGACGTCATAGCTCCTGGGGTATAAAGGCATCAGCCGACGCCATTTTCCTCAGTGTTTCTTGCCCCAGATGCCAGGTGCCCTCTAGGAAGGCTAAATTTGTATAAAACTAGAAAATTCCAAACAGTACAAATCAAAAAGTATATATACATACAAACAAATACACTATCATAGATTCCCCCAGCTAGCTAAGAGAGGGGTAAGTACCCCAGGAATACCACAGAGGGGATCCTCCATTAAAATCCACACCTCAGCTATTTCAGCACATTTTAACACAGAACCTCCCCTCTTCTCTCATCCATTGCTCAAGCAGATCCTCAGAGGGGCCAAAAATTTGAGACCACCCAGGAGATCTCCAACCCCAGCCTGGGACCTTAACTTTGTCTTGGAGAAACCACTCTACCTCTTTTTGAGCCAGCTGCTACTGCAGACTTAAAATTTCTTTCTTCGAAAATAGCTTTCCTTTTAGCAATCACTTCAGCTAGAAGGGTATCTGAATTACAGGCCCTTATGGCAGTGGAGCCTTTCATCATCTTCCATGCGGACAGGGTGTCCCTCGGAGCCAATCCATCCTTCATGCCCAAGGTGGTATCCAGTGTGGCTCTTAATCAGTCCATTAATTTGCCAACCTTCTTTCCCAATCCACAGAATAAAGGGGAATAGATTCTGCATTCCTTAGATGTGCACAGACAACTTAAATTCTATTTAGACAGGACTAAACCTCAAAGGAAATCTGAACAACTGCTGGTGGCATTTGCTGCAGGGACAGAGGGGAAGGCTGTTTCAAAGCAAATCATTTCTAAATGGATAAGCCATTGCATTCATTTCTGCTATAAGCACCATGAAAAACCTATCCCCCAGGGGATCAGACCGCACTCCACCAGGGCTGCATCTACCTCTACAGTCTTTCTCAGAGGCATCCCTACCAGGGACATCCTAGAAGCTGGTACCTGGAGATCTGTACATACGTTCACCAAGCATTATCATTTGCCAATTTTCTCTAAATCCAGTGCTTGCTTAGCCACTACATTCTTACAGGGCCTTATAGCGGGCCCTAATGCTGTGTAAATTCCTCCTCCCAACCATAGCTTTGGGAATCTACTCAAATGTGATAACTGCAACAGTGAAACACGAAGAACATAGTACAGTTGTGTACACGTACTAAATGTAGATGTTCGAGTGTATTCACTGTTGCAGTCCTGGTTACCCTCCCTCCAGCCCCCTAACTTTTTTGGCTATACCTCTACTTTCCTTTACTATGCTTAAAAGCATTTTTGGTGTATTTGCTTTTTTGTTGGAGGTATCTCTTTGTGCTTCTATGTTTAATTGCTTCCCATTTGGGGGGCACCTGACATCTGGGGCAAGAAAAACTGATGTAATGGCATTGGCTGCATGTTTTATACCCCTGACGACCTGATGTCATGTAGGAAGGGACAGCAACCGACACAGGACCCAAGACTTTGTTAAGCAGTCCAACTGAGGGCTACCTGCAAGCAGATAACCCAAATGTAATGACTGCAACAGTGAATACACTCGAACATCTACATTTATGGTAAGTGTACACAACTGTACTTTCTAAGCCACCCCCTTATGGTAAGAACTCACAATGACTCACCACCCCCACCCCCTCCCTCTGCCCACCTTCACTTACCCCTAGGAGGAAAACTCTCCTTTCACGCAAGCACCTGGGCCACCATTGCCAACGACCGCTGGGTTCTTAACATAGTGTCCCAGGGATACAGCTTTTCTTTCCACACCTTTCCAACTTCAAAAGGGTTCCCAGATCTACCTCCAAACCAGTGGGCAGCAGTGCAAGAGCAAGTCCTTTCCCTGCTCTCTATGAGGGCAGTAGAGCACGTTCCTGCAGAACAGAAAGGCCAAGGCTTTTACTCCAGACTTTTTCTGGTACCCAGAAAAGAGGGCACCTGGTTTTCCATCCTCGATCTATCCATTCTAAACACCTTCCTGGTGATTCCAAAATTCAGAATGCTCACCCACTACCAGCTGCTACCCATTCTCTCCAAGGATGCTTGGCTAGCCACCCTAGACCTAAAAGAGGCCTACCTTCACATTCCTATCAGGGATCGTGTAGGAAATATCTCCGTTTCGGGGCAGGATCTCAGCACTTTAAGTTCTGTGCGCTAACTTTTGGCTTGTCTACTGCTCCCAGAGTTTTCACAAAATGTCTCTCTCCAGCCATTGCCTTTTGCAGGCAAAGGAATATCCATATTTACCCATACTTAGACTGCCTAATTCAGGCAGACAGCCAGGAAAAGCTGCTCAAGTACCTGGCCTTTGTAAAGTCCCTACTTACCTCAGTAGGGTACACAGTCAGTGAAAAGAAATCCGAACAGGTGCCCACCCAAAGGATTATATTCCTGGGAGCAAGCCTGGACACAGCATACCAGATGGCATTCCTTGCAGCAGAAAAACAAACTTTCCTGACAGCCTACTTGTCTCAACTAGCCACCAGACCCCAGCTATCTGCAAGGAAAATACTGCAAGCTCTGGGGTTCATGGCATCTTGCATACTACTCATTCCATATGCCAGACTGCATATGAGGAAACTTCAGTGGTACCTAAAAAGCCTTTGGTGTCAACTCTTATACCTATAATACCTTGCCTCAGAAAATATTTTCTTTGGTGGGCAACAGCATGCTTCCACAACAAGGGACTACCTTTCTCACCACCACCCCCAGCCACCTAGACCATCACCACAGATGCATCAAACTATGCCTGGGGTGCACACCTGGATGGCAGGTGCATACGGGGCCAATGCAGCCCACAGCAAATCCATCTGCACATCAACCAAAAAGAGGTGATGGCTGTCCAGCATGCCTTGATAGCTTTCTAGCCCCTTCTCTCCCCAGGAGCTCTCCTGATCAGAACAGACACCACTGTGATATGGTATATCAGCAAGCAAGGAGGGACTCACTCCTACCCTCTATGGCAGGCTAGCCATGACCCTTTGGCACACAGCCTCTGCCATGTAGTTCCAACTGTTAGCACAATTCCTAGCAGATTCTCTCAACTCTCTGGCAGACCACTTAAGCAGAAGTCTTCTGGAGCCACACGAGTGGCAGCTCAACAGAATAAACTTCACCCTAATAACTCAGAAATGGGGCACCCCGAAGGTCAACCACTTTGCCTCCCACACCAACCATCAGCTCAGCAAGCTGTGTACCAGGGAGCATCACTGCATGGCTTGGAAAGTGGATGCCCTGTCCGTCCTCTGAGTCAATCTCTCGGTCTATACCTTTCCTCCACTACCTCTAGTCACCAGGGTACTGCTCATAATAAGGGAAGAAAAGCCAAGGACAATTCTTACAGCTTTAGACTGGCCTTGCCAGCACTGGTACCCCTTGCTGTGCAGCCTGTCCTCACTGCTGCCTTGGCATCTTCCTCAGATTCCAAACCTCCTGACCCAGAGGGAAGGGGAATTCATGCATCACCAATTGCAGACACTAAATTAGGCAGCTTGGCTTATTCCCAAACCACAGATCAATCTGCCAACCTCAGTAAACAGGTTCTAGATGTTATACTTGAGGCCAGACGTCCTAGCACTAGAAGGTCCTATGCTGACAAATGGAAAAGATTCAAAACCTGGATTCAGGCTATGGGAGCCAATACGGCACAGCCCTCCCTCCCTCCCTCTCATCCTGGACTACTTAGCTGACCTGCTACACAGTGGCCCCTCTTTTTCTCTATTAAAATTCATGCTTCTGGTATCTCTGCTCATATTTCCACTGAGCAGCCCCTTTTCTCACACCCTTTCGGCCAAACGGTTCCTAAGAGGGACTAGCAACTTGAGGCCACCCAGAAGAGCACCAACCCCAGCTTGGGACCTTAACTTTGTGTTGGAAAAGCTGACTCTTGTCCCCCTTAGAACCAGCCTCTTCGGCAGAGCTAAAATTTCTCTCCTGAAGACCGTTTTCCTTCTGGCCATCACTTCAGCCAGAAGGGTCTCCGAGCTGCAAGTACTCATTTCTGTGGAACCCGTAATCATCTTCCATACTGACAAGGTATCCCTCAGAACTAACCCTTCCTTCATCCCCAAAATGGTGTGCAGTGTGGCTCTCAACCAATCCATTCATTTGCCCACCTTTTTTCCTAATCCGCAGAACAAGGGGGAAAGGATCCTGCACACTCTAGATGTGCATAGCTAGCTCAGATTCTATCTAGAACAGGACTAAATCCTTCAGAAAGTCTGATCAGTTGCTGGTCAGCTTTGCTGCAGAGGCAGAGGGCAAAGCCATCTCCAAACAAAGCATTTCCAATTGGATAGCATACTGCATCCATTTCTGCTACAAATAATACAGAAAGTCTCCCCCAAGGGGGTCAGGACTCACTGCATCAGAGCAGCCTCCACCCCTGCAGCTTTCCTCAGAGGAGTCCCCACCCGGGACATCCTGGAGGCTGCCACCTGGACATCTGTTCACACCTTTACTAAACATTACCACCTGCCTCTCTTCTCCAAATCCAGGGCATTGTTTGCTTGTGCAATCTTGCAGGGCATCCTAGCAAGCCCCTAGTTTCCTTAACTGCCTCCACCCATTTCCACAGCTTGGGGGAATCAACCCAAATGTGATGACTGCAACAGTGAAACACGAAGGACATAGTACAGTTGTGTACACTTACCATAATTGTAGATGTTAGAGTGTATTCACTGTTGCAGTCCTGGTTTCTGTCCCTCCATCCGCCTCTTCTTTCTTCTCTTTCATTACAAGGAACATATTGGTATTTACTTTCTAATGGTGGGGTTATTCCACCAGAACCTGGCTCCCACTTTGGGGCTCCTGACAGGTTAGGGCAAGAAAAACTGATGTAATGGCGTTGGCTGCCTTACTTTATACTACTGACGACCTGACGTCAGTCTGTAGCGACAGCAACCGACGCAGAAATACTAAGCCTCTGGTATTTGGGCCGGCCTAGAGTTACCCTGGCAGGGATGACCCAAATGTGATGACTGCAACAGTGAATACACTCGAACATCTACATTTATGGTAAGTGTACAGAACTGTACTTTTCACTTCTTCTGGCCTTGTAATCTACTACACCCTCCTTGGGTGACAGGTGTGGACCCAGATCATCTTTCTCATCCATGTGGTTCTCCTCACCTGGGCATTCAGTCCTTCAAGGTGACTGCATGTTTTCTCCCATTTCAGTGATGATTAAACAGTTCTCATCCTCAGTGATGCATATTTTTATTTCTTCTCACAAACTTTCAACTGGTAAGGTTTACAATAGAGAATAGTTTCTATTTGGGCAGTTGAAAACAATCATGTTCCTTGTTCAGCTCCCCTTTCAGCAATTTTAGATCTTCTTGCTCATCTTTTTCAAAATGGAGCAAGCTACTCTACCATCAAGGTACAGTAGGCACCATATCGTCCTTTCACATTGGAGAAAATCACACACCCATTGCATCTCTTAGGCTCTCTAAAGATTTTCTCAGGGGAACTGTCATATTGCTTCCCCCGCTCAGGGATCCAATTTCTACATGGAATATTGCAATTTTGCTTCAAGCATTAACTTTTCCTCCTCTTCAGCCTGCTGCTAAGGCTGACTTAAAATTTTTATTTTGGAAAACTTTGTTGGTGGTCATTACTTCTGCTTGAAGAATTTCTGAGCTTCATGCTTTTTCTAAATCTCCTTATTTGGTCTTCCACAGAGATGGTGTGAGCCTGAAAACCCTCTTTTCATCCTAAAGTGCCTTTTGAATTTTCTATCAACTAGTCCATAACTCTTCTGGTACTCTTCCCAATTTTTTCAAACAAGGGGTGCTAGATGTCCACCGCCAGTTACGTTTTTACTTACATTGGACAAAACCCTTCAGAAAATCTGATCAGTTGTTTGCTTCCCCTTCTCCTACTAAGTTGGGAAAAGGAGAATCCAAATCCTCTCTTTCTCGCTGGTTTTCTGAGTGAATATTTTATGCATACAAAGGAGGTGGTCTGTCGCTACTCGCAATTCAAAAAGCCCATTTTACTAGATATGTAGCTTCATCAACATTATGTATATTTATGTATGTCAACTGGTCTCTTGGTTGCTTAATTGTATTCTTGTCTTTCTTATTGTGGGTAAACTCGATCTGAGGTAGTTGGTTCCCTTCACAGGGATTACGGGTAAGAGGAAGAGCCTGAGTGTGCTGGATCCAAAGCTTGAAAGTGGCCAAAGTCAGATCTGAAGACCAGGAAACGGACAACACAGAGCTATCATTATGGTAAGTACGTAAATACGTCCTTTCACATCAATGTTGTAGTATTTGTTATTCAAGGGATTCCCTGTCAAGGGTAGCCAGCTGTCCTGCCAGTATACTGAAGCCTTAGGATTACTTGCATGTCATACATCACACGTATGCTCCCCGCTCATGGCATAAAGATGATATACAGACATACCTACCTTAGAACTGAAAAGCCCCAAGAGGAACAAATTTCAAGGAGCAAAAGAGGAACCTGTGCATCCAGAAGGAAAAAAAGACCATCCTGGTGTCATACGTCAGACGTATGTCCTACGCAGAATGCAGTGTGACATTTGACCAGTTATAGAATAAAGTGTCTATCCAAACACATGTTGCAACTAAAAACATCCCAGAGATTTCTGATGAGAAAGCAGTATTGGTTTTAAGACACTAAATTACCAAGATAGGCTTGAAACCCTATCCCCTGTACTCTCATACATTCCTGCATCTTGCTCTTTGACCGAGTCTTCATGCTGTGAAGGATTCCTATCCTCTCTCCATCTCCATAACCTCCTCAAAGTGATTGGCTCTACAGCTGTCAGTAGAATGGATCTAAATCTCTATCAACAAATACAGACCCACTGGTTGGACAGATTAATATCCTAGTGCTGGCATCATCTCTGGAATGAATCACTTGTGTGTATTAGAATAAGCAAAAATACAGTCTTTCTTGAGGAAAAAAACTTGTTTTGCACCGTCTCCACTCAGCCTTCAGAAGGGCAAACCTGTTTTGTCCTTCTGAAGGCAGGACGTGCCACTTGAGTGTGGCTGCTGACTAGTTGTTGCTGTTCCTTAGACTGATTCTGCCTTGTGCTCCCTATGATTCTGTTATGGTGTGGGGGAAGGATTAATGGAGAAAGCAAAATAATTTCTGAACAATACCACATTTCTGACTGAATTAAAAAAGTGCTTACTTAACCCCCTGTATTAATCACTGGAAAATCATTAGCAGTGACTGAGAAAAGAAGGTAAAAATTGGTCTGTTTAAGAAATGTGCTACATTAGAGAGCAGCAACTGGGATGGACACAGTTACTGCTTCAAAAGCTCAGCAGTCCTATCTCACAACAAAACTTCTTCAAAATGAAACTACATAAAAGCTTGCCAATTGTGATATATTAAAAGGCCTGTCTTAAGAGCAGATCATATGAAACATTAGCTCAATATTATTATCAGATGCTTCTGTCAAATGTAACTAAAGCAGAGGCTTAAAAAATCAACTGATGTAAAACAAAGTCTGTAGGAAATATAAAAGCAAAATCAGTTGTCAGATATGTTCATAGGTTAAAACTAGGCAATTAGTCTGCAGACCATTACAAGCTTGCTTGATTTAAAAAATATATTCAGTAGTTCCCTCCATCCTTAAGAAGGGCAAGACAAGATAGACTAGGGCAGAATTTGAGGCTGCCCATCCAGTTATCTAGGCGTACCTTGAAGGTGGCAAGGGCGCTACTTTACTTGACATACAGTGGAAGTTTGTTTCAGAAGTGAGAGATATGGTGAAATACTAGTCTTTCGTGCCATTGTGTCTTATTTATCTATTAAAGGTTTAGTTCCTTTAACTTGATATTTGAAGTACCATTTGTTCTTCAAAGGAATAAGAGGTCAAAGTGGGTTGGATCTTTTATGTGGGTTGGATCTTTAATGGCTTGGAAGGCTAGCCACAGCTCTGCATAGATAGACTGTAAAAAGGAAAACTAAATACCCAAATACCCTCCTGGGCAACTTTTTTTCTCTTTCTCCCTAGCCACAAAGTGGAACACTCTCCCATTATCACTCAGAACTATCCACAACCATGCCAATTTTAAATCTTCTCTATACTCTTACCTCTCTACTACCCAGAAATGATCTTGCTCCCAATCCTCTACTGACTCCCCCCCCCCCCCCATGAAACTTCTTAACTCATCATTATACTTGCCTCATTACTCAATGTATTGCCTCATCACTCAATATATTTGCCTTTACATCTCCTAAAAAAAAATTGATGATAAAAACAATGACAATGTTTACTAATGGCTATTTTTTAAAACTTCATCTGTAAAATGTCTATGTATATTAATCTCTGTACATGTTACAATGTGTTAATGAGTCATTATTGTAGTCTTATAACTCTTCTTAAGATCTACTGTTTTTGTAATATGTAATCTTTTCTAATACTGTGGAGCTTTTCTCCCCAGGCCTCCACTGAAAATGGGCTCAGTATGCCTCAGTGGACTTCCCTGGTTAACGAAGTGCAAATCTTCTTTGTCTTTCGGCTTTTCCCAGTTAGGGGTTGCCACAGCGGAACTCTGGACCGCTAATGATTGGCAGTTTTTTTTTTTTTTTTTATGGTGTCGAGTTGCCAGCCTGACGCCCAACCTTCAATGAAGGCACGCTCATTCAACACATATCTTTCGAATGCGGGGAGTACATGTAGACTCCACACAGAAGTCACTCCCAACCCAAGCCGAGAATCGAACGGGAGAGCCTGTTGCTGTGAGGCAACAACGCTACCGCTGCACCACCGTGGAAGTGCAAATAAATAAAATAAAAAAATAAATGCAGAGAGGGGGCTGCCAGTATGTATTGATAAGTAAGATTTTTGAGGCCACTGATCTTTTTAGTTGTGCATATCTGACGTTTCTCAAATTGAGTGATAGGTTTAGACAAATAAATGCCAAAAGATGCATTATACTCCGTAAATGGGTATGATTAAAAATGAGCAAAGAGGAATTAAGACTTCACTACATCTAGTGGAGATGCCTTTGGACATTAGATGAGCCAGATAGAATGCTTTTTGAACTACTGTGATGTTGTGGTCAAATGATAAGGGATTATTTGCAACTGTGCCTTTTCATTTATGATGGTGTCTAACTGGAGGGGTGTGTCACCTATGTGATAGTAAAAATGTTTTGTTTTCCTAAATTAATTATGCTACATTTTTCACATATAATTTGAGATCATTGTCCTTGCAACATTGGCAAATATGGTGGTCTTAACCTATGGTGGAGCATTTGAGAGTCAGTGTAAGATCGAATGACAACACCCAATTTACAGGTGTCTGCAAACTCAGACAACCGTAGGCCAGTAGTGTTAGCCTTGAAGGTCTGAGATATAGATGCCATATAAGAGGGGACCTAATACTGAGCCCTGTGGTGTACCTGTTACTGTAATCTCATGAGTTCTGTCGGGCAGCCGGTTGGGTATCCACCTAACAGCATAAATGTTTACATTGGATTTACAAGTCTGTCAGTAATACATGCATAGGCGTTGGCCAAGGCAAGAAATGCTGTATGTACTGCATAACCACTGTCCACTGCTTCAGTTACTTTTTCAAAGAAGTTAATAAATTTAAAGAGAGAGAGAGCCTTTCTTTGACAAAGCCGAACTGATGAAGGTCCAGGGTTAAGAGACTTTCAGTGTCCAGATTACTGAGTTCTGAAATGATACACTGAATAGCTTTTCATTTGAGGTTAGTGAGACTAATAGATCTGTCATTACCAGGGTCTGTGATTAGGCCATCCTTGTGTAATGACATTACAATGACCATTTCCAGGCTTCAGGAATGTAGCCAGTGGATATGCTTGTATTAAAAAGGTTAAGTAGGGGTTTTATGTAGGCCATGTTTGGCACTGATAATTAAACAACCTGGTATATTTTCTGGTTCCATGGATAAGGTATTTTCTGCTTTTGAGAGAGCAGACATCACTTGCTCCATATTAATTAAATAAGGTGGTTGGAATTGGGGAATCTGTGAAATAGCTGTAACTTTAGGTGGTGTGAAGTATACACTTCATTTGCCAGCTAGGATGTTAGCTGATTCCTTTTGGGTGAGTGCATGCAGTAATATTGAGGACTAACTCTGATCATTGTTGGGTGTTAACTTCCTGACATAATTAAAGAAAGATTTGTAGATGTCCGTCTATTCTCATGTTGCAGTATTCCAATTCTTGGGTTTTCCTCTCTTGCTACCCGAATGTCCAGCCAGTATACAAAAGCTTCTAGTCACTGCTAGGTGCATGGGACATCTGACGTTGGCACGAGGGATGTGGGCCATAAAAGTGATGTTTGCAAGCAGCAGACCTCTAAACTTCTTTGCCGCCAGTTGAATGCCAGCTGTTCCGGACATCGGATCAGAAAACCTCAGATAGGTACCCCGTTGGGGCCTGTTTTGTTATTTCAGTCACTGTATGCCTGTGTGGATTCATGTCATCCAAGAAGGGTAAGTGTAGGTGCGGTCATCAGATCCCCCATAAAGATGACCACGAGCTTTACCTTTTTTGTTTAGGGCCTACACATGACCATAAGTCCTGCTGCATGTGCCAGGCCTTTGTTCCGAAAACCTTGCATAGCCATCTGCATGCATTAAACATGAATCTTGAGAGTCAGCAACTTAAGCGCTTAGCGTTATGTATGGAGGGGCCATCCAGTCAGCCTGTCAAGCCACCTAAAAAAAAGGCCAAGATTGCCAGGCCTGAATTCGTAGCTACACCTCCTCTACCCAACATCATCTTGGAGGAATGATTGGTCACCACCGATATGGGTATAGCGGGTACCAATGGGGAAGCCACAGAACTTAGAGCGAAAGGCACGTCCTCAGAGGTACTGCAGATGTTGACTTCTGACGGTGAGGGGGAACGTTCGCTTGTACTGGGCGCCAGACGGATCCCTCCACTTAATAGCAGCTATTGAACCCAGGCCTACCTTAGCTCTGACACCCACTAGGCCTTCTCTCGAAAAGAAAGAGAAAAAGAAAACATGCATCTCCCCCTGTAGAGAGCCAGCCAGACTGACAGGCCTTTTCTCAGAACCTTTTCAATGCCTTTAGGGCTCTAAGGCCTGCTACACCCTTAGCCTTCCCAGTGGCTCCCTCCTGTGATGAGCCCTGGGCCTCAGGCCTGAGATACTTCCCAGGCTGAAGATGGAGAATTCACTGACTCTTCTCAGAGGATTCCCTGTCATATGTCTCCCAATTGCCTTCCTCCCTTGGCAATGCCTCCCCAGAGGAAGAATTTTCAGAGGCAGATTCTCCAGCTGAGCATCTCATCTTTTGGGGAGACCATTGCAAAGATGAGAAAACATTTTAAATTTGACTCCTCTAAGATGACAAGCATACAGAAGAAATGTTATGAACTTCTTCAGATGGACTCCCCTGCCCCTTCAGCTATACCCCAGTACTGCCAGCTTTTCTGGATGCATTCAGTGCAGCATCCGTCAGTCCTGATTCTCGCCTCCAGCTCCTCGTAGGGCTGATAGATTTTACAAAGTTCCTGAGGGAGCCAAATTCCTGGTTAAGAGCCCTGCAGCGGATCCTGGCACAGTTTCCATGTCAAATGATAAGGCTTCTAAACTCCTACCATCCTCCTCACTTCTTCCCACTGACAAAGACAATAAAGCCATGGAACACCTTGGGAAGAAGCTCTATACTTCATCCACCTTGGCGTTCAGGGCAATAAATTACCAAACACACATGTCTAAATATGCCCTTGCCCTTCTGGAAAAAGCCACTAAACAACTTGGTGATATCCCGGACTCTCCTGCCAAAGCTGAGCTATCCAGCCTTTTATCTTTCTTCTCAGGTCACTAGGCAGTCCATTAAGCACAGTTACAATGCTGCTGAAGCTTCTGCCAGGTCAGTTGCATCGGCCTCAGTCTTGAGAAGATATTCTTGGATAAGGTTAAAGCCCCTACTGCATGATATCAGGGCAAAACTCTTGGATGCATCTCTTGATAACTCTGCCCTCTTTGGAACAAAGGCAGCTGAGTTATTCAAAACTCTGCAACAAGGGGAAGGAGTTACAAGACTTTAAACATCTGTTTGTTTCTCCTATCCCCAAGTTCCACAGAAACTACCCATTTAAAACCCAATTCAACAGGAGGCATTCTGCCCCCACCCCTCCTTCCAGGGCCAGAAAGACTGCCAGGAAGCAAACTCCTTCCAGGCCTGTCCAGACTCCTACAGCTCAGAAGCCTCAATTTCAAGACAGGCCTGGTAATCTATGACTACTTGCCTTTCCTGTTAACCCCCCCCATTTCCCTAGCCCAGAGGCTCGCTCACTGTCTCCCTGTTTGGAAAAACATCACCACAGACAGGTGGGCCTTATCCATTATAGAGAAGGGTTATTTTATGACCTGGATCACAACCCCATCCTTGAGGGGCATTCCTCAACCCCCAAAGAACAGCTGCCATTATTTCAGCCTGTTATAAACAGCCTCATTGCCCAAGGAACAATTTAACCTGTCCCTCCAACAGAGAGGGGGAAAGGTTTTTACTCCAGGCTCTTCCTCGTCCCAAGGAAAGATGGCCCCTGGAGACCAATCTTTGATCTTTCCCACCTCAGTCTCTTCTTGCAAGTGCCCACTTTTCAAATGCTCAATCTGCAAACCCTTTTCCCTTTGATTTTACCTTAGGGATTTTTGGCCACCATCAAGGATGCCTACGTACACATCCCAGTAAGGTACAATTGCAGGAAGTACCTGTGCTTTTCTGTGGCCTCCTCACATTTTTGATTCTCGGCCTTGCCCATCAGGCTTTCTGCTGCTGCAAGGATCTTCAAGTGCTTGGCACCAGTAGTAGGTTTCTGCAGGAATCAAGGGATTCAAATTTTCCCTTACCTAGACAACCTTCTTATTCAGGCATACTGCACAGAATCCCTGCAACTCCATCTACAAACAGTAATTTCACTCCTGCAAGCACTGGGTTTCCAGATAAATTACCCAAAATCCAACCTGACCCCCTCTCAAGATATAGTATTCCTGGGGTGCAGGTTAAGTACAGCTGTAATAAAGGCTTTCCTACCAATTCAAAAGGTGGAAAGGTTGAGACAGTATCTGCTCACTGTCCTTCAGGCCATAGACTTGACTACCAGGCAGTACCTCAGACTGCTGGGTCACATGGCAGTGACCATTCCCATGACAAAGCTCCACATGAGGACACTATAATGAGACCTAGGGTCTATATGGACCTGTCATCCTCTAGAGTGCAAAATGCCCTTCTTGCTTTGCTTCAAGAAAGAGATTCAGTGGTGTTTTAATTAAGTGAACTGCAACCCAGGTCTCTCCTTACAAGCTGCCGTGCCAGTACAGGAGATGCACACAGATGCCTCGGTTCTGAGGTGGGGAGCAGCCATGGGTTCCCTAATGGTCCAGGGTACATGGCCAGACTCCATCAAATAGGAGCACATCAATATCAGAGAGATGAGAGCAATTCTTTTTGCTTGAAAGGCCTTTCAACTCGCACTGAAACGAGGCCCACTAAAATTGTTCACAGACAACACTACGGTTCTGTGGTATGTGAACAAGCAGGGGGGAACAAAATTTTACTTGCTATGCAGACTAGCTCTACAAGTGTGGGAGCTTGCCACCAAACAGGGAGTCATGCTACAGGCAGTGTCCATCCCTTCAGTTCACATTACTCAGGCAAACACCTTAAATAGGTCCATGTCACAGTCCCACAAATGGATGCTCCACAGGGATGTGTTCTTGGACATAGTCCACAAATGGGGTACACTTCAGATAGATCTGTTTGCCTCCCATACGAAAAGACAGCTTCCATTCCTTTGCACCAGGCTGCTTAGTCATCTGGTAAGGGCAACGGATGCCTTCTCAATCTCTTGGAAGGAGATGTTTCTGTATGCATTCCTCCCTTCCCACTACATCTGAAAGTCCTACTGAGAATTCAGTAGGACAAACCAAAAATCTTGTTGGTGACCACCTTTTGGCCAAGACAGCACTGGTTCCCCCTCCTTCTGCATTTAGCCAAGGGCAATCACCACAAGTTGCCTCACAGAGTGGACCTTATCACACAGGACAAGGGATCTCTAATATTACTATCCCCACTTACAGTCTGTGAACCTCTCCCTATGGATCATAGAATTCTGATCCTTTACAGACACCTCTACAATGAGGACATGCTCACATTCCTGCAGGAGGCTAGGAAACCTAATACCATGAGATTGTATACATCTAAATGGAAAATATTCTTTGTATGGTGTCTACAAAGATGTTTGGACCCCTTCTGGGCGGATGTCCCTTTGGTACTGTCATACCTGTGTGAACTCTTGCAGACAGGGTTGGCGTTGTCCTCTGTTAAAACCCACCTTGCTGCTATTTCAGCTTGTCTGCCTCTGGATCCTCCCTTGGCTTCCAGATTGCCTGCATAGTTATTCCAAAAAGGAATGCTGCATCTTAGCCCTCCCCCACCCCCCCCGGATCTGAGTTATGTTTTGGAGAAACTCACGGTGGCCCCCTTTGAACCAACTTCTAAGGTTCCTTTGAAACACTGCACTTGGAAAACAGTACTCCTAGTGGCCTTGGCATCAACTAGAAGAGTGTCTGAGTTACAGGCTCTCATGGCCATTCCACCTTTCCTCATCTTCCACAAAGACAGGGTAACCCTTAGGACCAACCCTTCCTTCATGCCCATGGTGGTCAGTGAGGCATCCTTGAACCAAGCTATTCACCTTCCTACCTTTTTTGCCCATACTCAGGGTGACAGTGAGAGAGTCTTACATTCCCTTGATCTGCACAGACAGCTTAGGTTTTACCTAGACAAGACCAAATCTATTAGAAAATCTGATCAATTATTTGTCTCCTGTCACCCCAGATCCCTGGGGAAAGCAGTGACAAAACAGACAATTTCAGCCTGGATTTCCAGAGCAATTTCCTTCTGCTGTGCACACCGTGAGAAGTCCTTGGAGTCCAAAGTTAAAGCACATTCGACTAGGACTATGGCTTCATCTGGAGCGTTCTTTAAAGGACTGGATACAGCTCTCATTTTGGAGGCAGATACATGAACATCTGTCTGCACTTTTACCAAGCATTACAAATTGGACCATATTTCCAGATCCAAGGCTGGATTTGCCAGGGCAATCCTCCATGGTTTTGTAGAGAATTGTTCCAAGCCACCACCCTCCTCTTGCCAGTCAGCTTTGGCACCAAGAGTTGGAATGCTGAAACATGAGAATAGAAGGACATAGAATAGTTGTGTAAAATCTTACCATAACCATAGATGTCCTCCTCTTCCATGTTGCAGTATTCTTTCACCTCCTTTTTTCCCTTAAACGGTCCCTTCTTGGATGACACTGGACTTGCACAGTTTTCCTGGGACTGGGGTCCAAATAGGGCACTCAGTTCTGAGGTCTGGTGTATGCAGACATCACTTTTATGGCCCATGTCCCCTTTGCCAACGTCAGACATCCCATGCACCTAGCTGTGACTAGAAGCTTTTGTATACTGTATGTACGTTCAGGTAGTAAGAGAGAAAAACCCAATAGTTGAAATACTGCAACATGGAAGAGAAGGACATCTATGGTTATGTTAAGATTTTACACAACTATTCTTTATTTTTAGTATTAGTGGCCATTTTAAATTCATAATCAGCGTTGTGCTTCCTACTTTTTACTTAATGTAGTGGTTTGCTTAATTTTGCTTTTAGGGTAGGTAGAATGAGACCTCATAAACAATAAGCAGTTTCTCTTGTTATTTCACTTATTTGTACCGGTATTGCAGCAAAGGTATTTGTTTTTAAATTTGTCATATTTGGGCAGATTGAAACAACTATTTGTGGGAGTAGAAGTCAGAGGCATGTACAGTAGCTTTGGCAATGTGATCCATCAGATGAGGATTACAGCAGAATTTATTTAGGTCCTCAAGTAACTGAAGGAGAGCCTCAAGTTCAAGCATTTTTTTTTGTTTAGACTCCTGTCATTCACTTGAGCCACATTAATATGTTCAAACTTAGAATTTACTAGATTGGAATCTCCATCTGGTGGACTCTGCCTAAAAAACAGTATAGGCAGAAGGCGAACCTTGGTAAGAGAGGTGCAGACCTTTCCTGGCAGTACAGGAAAGCTAATCCTTCATCTCATCCCAAGATGACACATAACTCTGCCCTCCTACATAGCCAGTTGAGGCCAATTGTCTTTTGTTTGAATCTTAGCATCATTTTTGGTGAAATCAAAATGCCCCTCAAGAACATTCTTTCCTGTCTCAGACGCACACAGACGAGGTCCAGTCACATTCTTCTGCCTGCATGTCCCTCTGGTTTGAGTTCCCAAATTCATTCACCTCCACATGGACCACGATTAGGTCATAGTCAGATATTTCAGAATGGAGGGATCCCAAATTCTTATTACAGAAATACAGCTATCACCCTTTTCTTATCTTGCCTAGTGAGTGTGCTGTCTACATGCCTGACAATAGAGCCGCCACTTACTAAAATATTACCATGGTTAGATGTGGTTGCAGTAGGCCATAAGGGGTTGGATTCTGTACCCCTATGACTCAAGAAGTATTTGTACTGGCCATGGTTGTACAAGGTGACGTTGGGTGTGTTGCAATGTGAAGTAATGCCAGAGATTTCTTAGTCTTAAAGGAAAACTCCACCTTAGAACTCGAAAAAAAAACATGTTTTTTTTTCATTGTATTTTTGTTTTTTGAGCTATTGTAATGCCACAAAAACCAGTCCAAGTGCTTATTTTAGAATTTTAATGTGTTTCCCCTCAAAATGGTGGGTGATGGGGCCTGCCTTGGTAACGTGGTCTTGTTTTACTTTCATTCCTTCTTCCCAGAATACATTTCAAGTCCTCTTTGCATGAGTCATGCTTGACATAAGGAAGTGATGGTGTTTTTCTTTGCCATAAAGATAGAATGACAGGACTGTGAAACACTGTCATCTAAACAACCTTTTGTAACAGAGCTTACTTCTGTGTTTCCCTGACTGAACCTCATTTATGTGTCTGTCAGAGCTTGTTAGCTACTTCAAGCAAAAGAAAGTAGGTAAATAAGCTTTGTGAAGGGATTGTTTTGTAGTTCTAAAAGAATTAACAGACCTCCCCCCCACACACTCATGCTGAGGTGTGAAAACTCTTCAGTGCAGTAAAATGACCCTTGCTGTGTCATAAGTTGTAGGACTCCAAACTAAGTCTGTCTGCTACTTGCCATGAAACTTCAGTCTCCTATAGTATAAAACATAATTTTTGTCCTAGATTACAGTGTGACATCACATACATCTGGTCATCTGACTTCTGATTCCCATGCATCACCCCCCTCCCCTTGGCTAGAAGCCGTCAGGATTTAGCACGTGTTGATAATACACACACACACACACACACACACACACACACACACACACACACACACACACACACACACACACACACACACACACACACACACAGCCTTGCTAAGATCTGCTGCAGCTCCTGGAAGTCATAAAACAATTTCAAAACTCCACCCTTACAGGTTAGCAATTGGTTCGCCCCAAAGATAAATGCAGAAAACTTCCTAGTACAGACTTTTTTGTCTCTGGCTGCATTGAGAAATGTACGATACAATCTTTATGGCCTAAACCACGTAATTTAATTTCAAACTATTTTCAAAGTTGGACAGATTGAGATTAACCTCATCTCTTCCAATATCTCTGTTAAAACATATATATTTAAATAGTTACAAGAATGCATATATATTTCTTTTTCTGTCCAGCAGGGCACAGAAAAAAATTTCTGAACACAAGCAGCTGTACAAGTCAGTTTGATATACAAATGATATATAATTCTTTACAAAATACAAGCTAGCTGTGCTGGCAAATGTTACACAACCATCCCCTACTTCTCCTGGCATAGCTGGCAGTACCTCACATCGTCAAATATATATAAAGCATATGTGTACAAAAAAACATTTGTGTGTATGTGTAATGGAGAACTAGATTGCATGCCTGTTTGTGTACTTCATGTCCTTTTAAAGAAAAATCAAAATGGAAATTGTGTAACTGTATGTGTGTGTCTACACACAAACACAGATTTGTGTGTGTATGTGTGTGTAGATATATATATTATATATATATATATATAATCTGTGTGTGCATAAAAATGTATGTAGCATGCAGAATACTATATGTGGGATTCAGTACTGTGTTTAAATGCACGTCTGTGTGTATGTAAGTACTTCTGATGTCCTTTTCTTAATGTTTTTAATGCAAGAGCACATAGTAAGTGTGCGTTAAAGTAAATTCAACTGTATATTATGGTTGCATTCAATTGTCACATTTCCTTTGTGGACTAAAAAATGCTTGTGCACTCTAATAATGCAAGGACTGACTGAAAGCCAGTAGAAATCTCTTACCATGGATCTGTGTGTACCAGATATGCATCCCCTCTGGGAGGATGTCAAAAAAGCATAAATTAACTTTGTAGGAATGTTATCCGTGTACCTAGTTGATAGGGCTGCCACTTGCCTCTCTTTCTGCAGGGGTCTGTATTATATAGACGAAAAATCAAAATGTAGAATGCTCACATGAGCGTAAATGCAGAAGTTCAAAATTGCTATTTTGGGGGGCTGCGCCCCCCACTAAATATATATATTCCAACTCCGAGATCGTGCTACAGTGAGGAAAGAGCAAATATTCCGATCCTCACTGTACTGCGATCCAAAAAAATAAACATAGAGTTCCTGCATTTACGCTCATGTGAGCGTTTGACATTTTGACTTTTCGTCGATCTAAAGTAGAACCTTTCTGCAGTTCTGGCTGGGGGGGGGGGGGCTTGGAAATGGTAAATGTGTTGATACTTTACTAAAAAAATATATTTTCTGGCTTTTCTCTAAATGTCACGGAAATCTTTGATACTACATTTAAGTTACCTTAACATATAAACTAGTGTAACTAACCAACTTTTAAAGCTTAACATTTCCATACTGTGTTGCTGCTTATATAAATTTGTCAGAAGAGGTGATAATTGCTTTTAAACCCCTGACTGAATGAACTGATTTGTTTTGCTATGAAAGGGGAGTGTTGAGTTCTCTTCTCTGCAATAGAAACAGTGGAAAACAGTTCCACAGCTTTGTCTTTTTTTTGTATCAGCTTTTGTGCTCCTGACATTAGCAGGATTAATTGCATCCAAGACTGACAGCAGTACCTGACAGGGGTATACTACAGATTTTACTGTGTCTTTGATGTGTCATGCAGGCAGAGTCAAATTTCTCTGCGAAGTACTGTATGCGAGAAGTTGATCTTAAAAAAAAAAAAGTAGGTGGGCTTTTCCTTTCCTTTGATTGCAGTGCAAGTAAATAAAAGTTTTAAAAAGTAGATGCAGGATGTTCTTCGTGTTTCACTATTGCAGTCATTACATTTGGATAATCTGCTGGCAGGATGCCCTCAGTCGGCCTGAGTAACAAAGTCTTGGGTCCTGTGTCGGTTGCTGTCACTTCTTACATGACGTCAGGTCGTCAGGGGTATAAAACATGCAGCCAACGCCATTTTATTCAGTCTTTCTTGCCGTGCGGTGCCCGAAGCAGAAGGAGTTCGCAAGTGCCGATTGGCAGACTCCTGAAATTTTCGCATTTGAGTTTCAGAACCGAAGTCTTCAACTTAAGCTAAGTACCCTGTTGGGGAAACTTTTTCTTGCTCCTTACCGATGTCAGTAAAAGTTAATAATTACATTACTTGTGGGAAACAAATACCTCATAAGGATTTTCATTTGTACTGTATTCCTTGCCTAGGCCAAGATCATAACGTGCCTTGCTGTCAGTTTTGTAATAGATTTAACCAACGCACTATTAAGCGTTGGTATATTTTTGCTTCAAAATATTTTGGATCCAGATTTAATTACCCTGAAATGTCGTCGGTTAGCAATCCGACTACCAGAGTTCACAAAAAATGCAAAGAAAAAGACAAGAGACAGACCATCGAGGTCCAAAACCGATGACGAAGCTTCTCCTAAGCCAGTCACCGGTACTCAGTGAGGTGCTTTCGCCACCCCTGATACCTGCTACCTTTGAGTCGCAGGCCTCTACTGAGACCCATGCGGAGTCCGGTATGCCGCGAGATTCTAAGAGTATTGAACCCGCGGATGTGTCTACCTTGGATGGGTCCGGAGCCGCTGAGCAGGCACCGGCTTCTGAGGGTGTTTTCAGGCCTCAACATTTTTATATAAAACCGATGCAAGCTTCAAAAACAAGATCAAAAACATCTTCTGAGGCTAAAAAAAAGGACGCATGAGCCACGTGCTCAGGCCCCTATGCCTAAAAAAACAGATGATCAAAATGGCTGAGGACTAAATTACCTTCATCAGGGGTCCCCCCCCCCCCTGCTAAGAGGCCTAGACAAGACACTGATTATGAATCTTCAGATCAGGTTTCCATTTCTTCTGATTCCTCTTCTGATCAGGAATTTTCTCTTCTACCCTATGAGGATTCATATGCAGAAGAATCCATCCCATCTGCATCTCCTTCTGAGGATTATTCTTTTGGTGAAACCTTGCATACTTTAAGGGAACATTTTCATTGGGAGAGTCAGGATTTCTCTGAATCAAAAATGTGGCTTAGGGATTTCCTTCTTCTTCCTCAACATAGGCCTTTGGCTATACCTCCTGTATTAGACATTGTTGATGTGTTTTCGGAATCAAGCATGGCTCCTGATTCCCTACCTCCGGCTCCAAGTAAGCCAGACAGATATTACAGGGTTCCTGACTCCCACAAATTTCTATTCAAAAATCCTGCTGCTGATCCTGAGACTATCTCACAGAGCCCCAAAGGTGTAAAGGCCTCTACAGCCAAAAATCCCACCCCCTCTGATAGAGATTCCAGGGCGCTGGATAGATGGGGAAAGAAGGTTTACACATCTGCAACCTTGGCAATTAGGGCCTTAAACTGCCATTTTCATATGCTTAAATATCAACATCATGTTATGGGTTTATTGAGACAGAAAATTATGTTTATTTCTGATTGTGTGGAAAATAAAGAATTACAGGTATTATTGCATGCAGCAAAACAGGTTGGAAAGCACAATTTGCAATGTGGTTTTGATTCCTTGGAGGCCTCTTGCAGGGCCACAGTTACTGGATCTGTGATTAGAAGGCATGCCTGGCTCAAGGAGCAAAATCTGCCTATCATGTTAAAGCTAAATTATTGGATGTCTCTTTACAGAATGATACTCTGTTTGGTAACAAGGCAGAAGATGTTTTAAAGAAAATGGAAGACAAAGTTAAATCTATGCAAACTGTAAAAGATTTCTTACAAGTGTAGCCACCCAGGTTCAGTAGGCACTGGCCTACTAAAAATTGGTCCTTTCCTGTGTCCAACAGAGCCTCTCAAGGCAAATCCAGGTGCTCAAAAGGCTCTAGATACCAATAACAGGGTTATTACAGGCCAAATCTGGAGGAAACAAAGCACAACCCTACAGTAAGCAGTCTCAATGACTTCCCTCTACCTTCACCAAGCACATATCTTTTGGCAGCCCCCTTGGGGGGAAAATTAGCACTTCATGCTCAAAATTGGCAGTTAATTACCCAGGACAAGTGGGTATTAAACATAGTATCCCAGGGGTACAGATTTAATTTCCATACTTTGCCAATTCCAAACAGTTGGCCAGATCTACCACAAAATCAATGGGCAGAGGCTCAGAAACAAGTTACGTCCCTCATGGATATGGGGGCTATTCAACCAGTACCAGAACAGGAAAAAGGACAAGGTTTTCACTCAAGACTGTTCCTGGTACCCAGAAAAGACAATGCCTGGCGTCCAATACTGGACTTAATAATTTTGAACATGTTCCTGGACATTCCAAAATTCAAAATGCTGGCTTTACAACAGCTACTGCCTATGCTGGGCAAGAACGCTTGGTTAGTGACTCTAGACTTAATACCTGCATATCCCAGTAAGGGAATCGTGCAGAAGGTACCTCCGCTTCAAGGCAGTTTTTTTTGCATTACCAATTCTCTGCACTGCCCTTTCGCTTATCTACTGTGCCCAGGGTCTTTACAAAGTGCCTGGCACCAGTGATTGCATTCTGCAGACAAAGAAGCATACAAATTTATCCTTACCTGAACGACTGTCTCATTCAAGCAGAGAACAAGGACATTCTTCTTCAACATCTGGCATTTGTAAAAAGGCTACTAACATGCCTAGGGTACACAACGAAAAGAAATCACAACTGGTGCCCTCTCAAATAATTACATTCCTGGGTGCAAGCTTTGATACAACTGCCCAGATGGCTTACCTCACGCCAGATAAACAAAGGCAACTGACAACATACTTCAAACAAATGGCAACAAAAACCCAGTTATCTGCAAGACAAATTCTGCAGGCTGTGGGATTCATGGCATCCTGCATTCTACTAATTCCATATGCGAGACTGCATATGAGGAAACTTCAATGGTACCTAAAAAGTATATGGAGTCAACATTGTCACAGCCTGGAAACAATGATTCCTCTCATTCCCTGCCTACAACAGGAGTTTCTTTGGTGGGCAGAGACATGTCACCAAAACAAGGAACTGTCATTAATTCTACCCCCTGCTACCGAAACCTTTACTACAGACGCATCAGACTATGCTTGGGGGGGGGGCACCTGGCGGGGAGATGCATTCAGGGTATATGGAGCCCAAAACAAATGCATCTGCATTATCAACCAGTAAGAGATGTTAGCTGTTCAGTATGCTCTGACAGCCTTCAAGGACTTACTTCATCCAGGACAACTACATAGTTACAGGTACATAAACAAGCAGGGGGGTACACATTCCTACCCCCTTTGCAGACTAGCCATGGCATTGTGGAGCACAGCCTTGACTTACCAAGTACATCTTCAAGCTCAAATCCTGCCAGGAAAACGAAATACTCTGGCAGACGACCTAAGCAGAAATCTTATGGACCCGCACGAGTAGAAGCTGGATCCACAAATCTTCAGCATGGTAACACAGAAATGGGGAAGCCCAGACATAGATCTATTTGCCTCCCCCCAAAATTATCACCTGGACAAATTCTGCACAAGGACTTATCACAGACAAGCATGGAAAGTGGATGCCCTATCCTTCAGTTGGAAAAACCTGTCAGTCTATGCCTTTCCCCCTCTGCCTCTTCTCTCCAAGGTCTTACTAAAGGTCAGACAGGTGAAACCAAAAATGATCCTTATTGCTCCGGACTGGCCTCGCCAGCACTGGTACCCAATTCTAAGGAATATGTCTCAACTCCCTCCTTGAAACTTGCTACAAATACCTCATCTAAAGTCTCAGCAGAACAATCAAATTCTGCACACTCTGCTCCAAACTCTGAACCTTGCAGCATGGCTGATCATTTCATTATTCAAACAACACCTCTCATTAAATCTGTAATGAATGTCATTTTGGAAGCCAGAAGGCCTAGTACTAAAAAATCTTATGCTGATAAATGGAAGAGATTCTGTGCTTGGAACAAAGCACAACGAACAGACACAGCAAAACCAAATATCCCTGAGATTTTACAATACTTGACTGAGATGCTTGACAAGGGCCTATCTTTTTCTTCAATAAAAATCCATGCCTCTGCCATCTTGGCTCATTACAACACGGAGCCTCCCATCTTTTCTCATCCTCTGCTAAAACAGTATCTTAGAGGGGCCAAAAATGTAAGGCCTCCCAGATCATCACCAACTCCTGCATTGAACCTCAATTTTGTGCTGGAAAAACTCACCCTGCCTCCTTTTGAACCAGCAGCTACTGCGGATATAAAATTTTTATCTTGGAAAACAGCTTTCCTTTTGGCAATCACTTCAGCAAGAAGAGTTTCAGAACTACAGGCTCTCATGGCTATGGAGCCTTTTATTACTTTTTACCCGGACAGGGTGTCCCTCAGGACCAATCCTTCCTTTATGCCTAAGGTGGTACCCAGTGTGGCTCTTAGCCAAACAATTCACCTGCCAACATTTTACCCAAATCCGCAGAACAAGGAGGAGCTGATTCTGCATTCATTGGACATACACAGACAACTAAGATTCTACTTAAACCGGACCAAATCTCTAAGAAAGTCTGAGCAACTACTGGTGGCATTTGCTTCAGGATCAGAGGATAAGGCTATATCAAAGCAGATTATTTCTAAGTGGATAAGACGCTGCATTTGTTTCTGCTATTTGCACCATGGTAAACCTGTGCCCAAGGGAATCGGGTCATATTCCACCAGGGCTGTCTCTACCTCAGCAGCCTTTCTCAGAGGAGTTCCAACTAAAGACATTCTAGAAGCTGCTACTTGGAGCTCTGTTCATACCTTCACAAAGCATTATCATTTGCCTCTCTTCTCCAAATCCAGGGCAGGCTTTGCCACTGCAGCTCTGCAGGGCCTTATAGCCGCTCCTAATGCTGTTTAGTTCCATCCTCCCATCCATAGCTTTAGGATTCTACCCAAATGTAATGACTGCAACAGTGAAACACGAAGAACATCGTACAGTTGTGTACACTTAACATAAATGTAGATGTTAGAGTGTATTCACTGTTGCAGTCTGGGTTACCCACCCACCATCCCCCTTTTCTATAACTTCACATTCCTTCACTATACTCTAAAGCCTTTGTGGTGTATTTGCTTTTAGATGAAGGCAAAGTTTATGTTGCTAAAAGTGCATTTACATATATTGCTGTTTATTTATATATATATATATATATGTGTGTGTGTGTGTGTGTGTGTATATATATATATATATATATATATATATATATATATATATATATATATATATATATTTTTTTTTTTTTGCTCCCCATTTGGGGGGCACCTGACTTCTGGGACAAGAAAAACTGAATAAAATGGCGTCGGCTGCATGTTTTATACCCCTGACGACCTGACATCATGGAAGAAGAGACAGTAACCAATGCAGGACCCAAGACTTTGTTATTCAGGCCGACTGAGGGCAACCTGCCAGCAGATTACCCAAATGTAATGACTGCAACAGTGAATACACTCAAACATCTACATTTATGGTAAGTGTACACAACTGTACTTTTCTGGTACCTGCACAATACTGGAATCATATTGTAGGGAGAAACGAAAACCCAAGGATTGAGTTAAACTGTAAGAGAGGGTGGAGTTTTCCTTTAAGTCTGGGAGGCTTTAGCATTTTTTTTTTTTTTTTAAACAATTTCATTATAAGTTTGTTTGGTAGAAGTGCTTTATGTGTTGGTGTGCTGAGTCGCATTCCTCTGTATTAAGCACAGAGCAATATGGAGTTGTGAAAGTAAGCTAAAAGATAACAGGACCTGTGAAAATATGTGAAACAAACTGGATATTCCGAGGCTAAAATTAGTAATGTTAATCTGAGGTTAAAAAAAGTCACTGCATACAGAAAATTCAAACAGCTAAGTGGCCTAAAGCTGACATTGTGCCCCTATAGTGTTTATGTATCTCCCAGCCAGAGAGACTTTTGGGTGGCTGGATTTCTTCCCTAGATTAAGTACTATTAGACTTGACTCAACTTATCTCAATGTCCCTGTGGATTTTGGGTTTGTTAGACCCCCACTGAGTGGAGACCAAAAATCTTTGTCTTTCTGTTAACATTTTTTATTATAAAATAAGGAAGAAAGCAGTAGTGACTAAGTGCAGTCCTCATGCGAGAAGCATGTACTCCATATCCATCAGTAGATGGCCTTCTTTAATCTCTCTAGTCCTCTGCATTTCTGCTTGCTAATACATACAGGCCAAAATCAACTTGATTGTTACAGTAACTTAACATTATTCTCTTGCCATTTTTTTGAAATGTTTGTATGGTATTTGCTCCACATTTTCTGCAGTTTTAAAATGTTTTCCCAGCCTTGCTGTATTCTCTCTCTTTCTTCAATCGGATCTGCTGTAATTTCAATCATGTCCTCAACTTTTGGTTACTCTACCTTTTTAATTTTCTCGTCGTTGCTTTTTTTTAGCCACTAGCATTACTGCTTAGAGTAGGGCTTAACCATGTTTTTGGACCCCTGGTGATGTCGCTCACAAATCAATCACATCAGGCTTTTGGTCAGCTCCATTTTAACATCATATATTTGTTTCAATATTTTCTGTAAATTTTCCTTATCCAGTTGTCTACACTCCCAAAGGATATGTTCCCAGTCCCCCCTTTCCCCTTGGTTGCATCTCCAGCAATTGCCATCTGTTTGTGAAAGCATCTTATGTAGTCTGAGATCTCTGGAGATACTTCCATACAAATATTTTAAACTTCCTGCACTTAATGGCATATCTGGAGGGCTAAACGTATATCCCTACATTGCTGGTTAGTAAACTGTTGACCCAATTTCCTAGTCCACCATTGCATTTTCTCCTCTGCCTATCCACATATTGTTCCATTACAGCCTTATACACCCTACTTATTAACTTAACATTTGATGCCTTTTTAGTTTCAATTATTTTGGTTTATTTTTTGCCTCAGGTTTCTCATGCTCGCGCTTGTATAAAATCGTTGATGTTTTTGTTCAATTTTGCCCACTAGCCAAGGTTGTGGTCTTTCTAATTCTCTGTCTGTAGTTACCGCTAGTGTGTGCTTGGTCTACTGTTGGCAAACTCGATTGTCAAGCCCTGGGGTCTGTAACACTTGTTAAAAGCCTTCTCTTCTTGGATTTTTGAGGATAGCCTTTTGTTTTGGGTTTCTCAGTCTTCTAGCTAGCCCTGATACAGCTCAGTGGGTCTGTCTGCCTTGGTAGAACCCAGCCAATAAGACACATCCTTGAGTGTCATTAGTATTGGATATAACAGGTTATGTTCTACCATGTCACTTAATCTACACATATAACCACCTTGGTGGATCAGACATATTCTCCCTCCATTCTTCTCTGGGTAGGTCATTTCTTTGGCTGGAATCAACTTTAGAATCCCTATAAGTGCAGTAAGTGTATACTTGTATCTTAACTTGGCAGCAAGCATGCCAAATCTTCTTTGTTTACCATGATTTGTAGGACGGTGCTCACCCGTTGCAAGGGGTAAAATACTGAGCATGGGCAACGGGCATGTTTATGTAGTCAGTGCTCTGTATCATGGTATACATCATGGGGGCACATCCATCCCTAAATATGGGAACTTTTGGGAAAAGATGCCAAATGCTGGTTGGTGGGGAGGATAAACCTAACCACAGGCTGCACTAAACCAAGAAGAGTCACTTTCATAGATCATTTGATACAGTATTAGCATATTTATTTCTGTGCTTAGGTGGGCAGCTACGTCTTCAAGATTCACTTATGGGAAATGTTTGCCGAGTGAATGCATTGGAGAAGGTAGCAATAAAATGAACTGCCTTTCATATTTTTGTATTCCTTTTTGTATTCTCCTAGCACTTAGCGTTATAGAATGAGTTGAAGTAGTAAAATATAAGTTATGAGAATTTTCATTTTCTTTTCATTGTCTGTCTTTACATAAGTAAATATAATTGTTATTGTTTACTCTCTTAATCATCCATTAATTCCATCCCATTAAGTTTCATAGTCTGTTTTTCAGTACAGCCAAGCATCATTGTAAGTCATGATGGTTGACGGTATAGTAACTTGGGGGTAATTGCTTTATCACAGCTGTCTTGAGTTGATTTCCTCAAATTTAATGTTTATTTGCTCTTCAGTGTGCTCATTTTCTGAGTACGTACATTGTGTGTTTTCTAGTAATGACAGTGGTTGTTTCTGCATTTTTTCCAGATAAAGAAGAACGTTATATAATCCTAATATTTGAGAATGGTCCAGATGTTAGTGAAAATTCTATACTGGAACATATTCTCACTGAAATTGGCTTAAAAAATAATATTCCTGACTTATTTGTGAAACTTCCTTTTGAAGATGCTAATAATAGACTTGTTGCATTTACTAAACAATTTGAAGAAAACATCAAAAGCCCAGCTCAAAAGGACAGCAAGGTAAGATTTTATGGTGCAGATCTGAAAAACAGCTGTGGTCAGAAACTGAAAAAAGTCATTTTTGGATTGTGTCTTAATCTTCCATGTTTTGGTGATAAATCTGTGCCATTCTAGTAATTAACTTTCCTGATCTGATTTTCTACCAAGGTCACTGGGTCCAGTGTACTCTGCCTCAGTAGTATGACTTTACATTGCTTTTTCATTTGTTTCTATGTCTTCTCCATTGATTTGGAAAGTCAGTATCATGTGTTAGTGCTTCCAAAGTATCTCTTGAGGTGGTGTCAGTATTGTAATTTTCAGTCATTTCCTTGTGACGTTTGTAAATTGCAAGCTCATGAACATAAAATATTTCTTTTTGTTTTCATCCAGAAAATCACTAGATCGGTGACCTTATTAAATCCTCTAAATCTTCCTTGCAGGTTCTTCTCACCTGCCTTTCACTTTCTGTTGTACATGGCACTCCTGACTGTGCTTCTCACTTTTAGCTCATTTTCATCACTGTACTGGATGTCATGCCAAATTCAAGAACAAATTCTTCAAGACTTCAGGTTAATCTGCAGTTCATAGGTGACTACTATGCTAACAGTGTGCAGTGGGCCTTTTTAAGAGACACCATGCTTTCCAAATGTATTTGACAAGTTTTGATTCCCTGTGGTTATTTTAAAGGGTATATGTAGGCTTGAGCATGGGTGATCAAGCATTTTTAGTCTGCCTCCGTCTACTAAAGATAAGATACCAGACCAAAGATAAATGTCCAGTTCCCCATCCACTGGTCCAAGTTGCACTTGAATTGGGTTAGCGAAGAGCTCTACTTCACATGGATAGGAAGCCTGGTCCAGAGGGTAAGTAGGTAGTCTCTGAGATACACATCTGTCCCCCCAGCATGTCATATTTATATTGCAGATTAAGTTTAGGTCCCTAGATTGGGTGATTTTGATGCTGTTTGCTTTGCAGGTGTGCAACAAGTCCATCAAAGTGGGATCAGAGATTGCTTTGTAAGCCAGGTAGAAATTGCCTCTCAGCTATCTGTAGGAGACCAAGTACAATGATAGAGCTTTGAGCTGGTCCATATAGGACATGCACTCAGAGGAAAGAAGAAAAGCTACTAATTTTATGCTATCTTTAGTAGCAGTATCCTAGTTGGTAAAAAATCTGGACAGTCTTTTGTATAAATTGGTCATCTTTTTTAATGTTTTGTACTGATTTCTTAATGAATAGTATGTTTGCTCCTTTCCAGATCTTTAGGACAAAGCATTCTGTCAGTGTGGCACTTGTTTTTCTGCTTGCGGATTCCACAGTCTGACGTTACAGTGGACTGTTGTCACTGGTAGGCAGATTAGAGGGCACATGTCTCAAATGGCTTGATTTCTTTTCAATTGTACAGCATGCATTCATGTGGCACAGTGATCTTTATTAAACAGTAGAGATGAGACAGGTGCGATTGATGTAGGATAGTAATGTAAAGGAGTATTTCACAACATTTTGTATCTTGAGCCTAAATGTGAGAAAAAGAATGGGCCTTCCATGGGCGTTGGAGAGAACCAAAGACATCCTTCAAACATAACTGTTTAGGAATGGTCTCTGGTGTTGTATGGTGCATTTGGCTCTTCTCACAGTTCAGAAATACCAGACTGCTGACAGAAAGCGTACTACTACTGACGGGATGGGTACCACTACCTATGCAGTTAGGGTCATCATATAAATACAGCAGAAAGAAGTGAAGAAGTGGATGGATTGATGAGTTGGGTTTAAAAAAAAAAATAATTCAATGAAATTCAGAACAGTCCATTTCTTGAAAAGGTGGAGGTTAGTAATGTGACATGCCTGTTGCTAGTGAATGTAAGATGCCATGTTTAGAAATTGCAGTAAGTTGAATTTGTCTTGCATTGTGAGCAGTTCTTCAGCTGCTAAACTTTTGCAACAAGCATTTGCACAGTAGACCATCATCATTGTAGGTCATAGAATAAATAACGTAAGGCATTGTTCTGTGAAAAAAATTGATGCATAAAAAGTATTGTGTCAAGGAGGAATGTTAAAAGAAGAAGAAAATGTAGCACAAGTTAGAATGGACATCAGTTCACAACATTCATTCTTTAGTAAACACAAAATCCAGTTAAGTCTCTCTCCAAGGTTTCTGTTACATTTGGTTTAGTGTATGGGGTCCATTACACCAGATATTTTTCTTCCTTTCTTAAACTTTGACTAAGTGATAATTACACATGCCATCTGGCATATGAGTCCATCCTCACATTCCCCTAAGTTCTTTCCTGCTTCAAAACAAACATGCAGTGACAGTCATCATTGCCATATGAAATCTTTTTTTTTATTTTTACAAAAAAGTGTTACTGCAATTTTTTCCCTTCATTTAGCATAGTGTTCTTAGACTGTATTTGTGTCCTTCATTTAGCATGGTGTTCTTAGACTGTATTTGCATAAACAGATAATGGTCATTAAGTTGTACTTATGTAAAATCATGGGCAAGTGTAAGGTTGAGATAAACTCCTTTACTTTTCTCTGGAACTTCAACATTTGGAGGTACTCGTAGCCGGCTTTATGCATAGGCCACCTAGGTGGCCGCCTAGGGTGCCACTCTGGCAGGGGTGCTTTTCCAGTATTTATTTGATGTAGGTAGACCAGGATGGGGGGGGTACCTGGTGGTACCGGGGGGATGCCATGGAGCCCTTTTGCCTAGAGCACCAGTTGACCTAAGGCTGCTCTTGGAGGTGCTGATGCCTTTTTGAAGTTGTATGGCACTTGCACAGTTTAACACTTGCCGTGATATTCAGTATGGAAAAGTTCCATGGTTCGTGTGTCTTGCAGACCATGAACCAAGACCAGCACTGTTGATGAGGAACATAATATGACTTTCAAACATCAGTTGCCTAAATGGATGGGATCCCATAAATCCATCTAAGGAGTCACAGGCTACAAACATCTGTGCCAGTCTAAACATTATCACATTATAATGCCATCTCTTTTTTCCTCCATTTTATTCAGTTTCCCCTAAGTTGAAAATATGTTTGCATCACCCAAATTAGCTGAATTAATCAACAATCATCTTTTGGTTCTGCTGTGGCATTGTTGGTTAAGCCTCTAGTGATGGTCATAAAAAGCCTATAAGTCATAAGTGACATTTTTTCAACCCAGCTTCCCAAAGACACAGGAGGGATAGATCTTTGTCTACCTTACTTCTCAGTCTGTGGCAGTATTTGAAAGTGCCTGGAGCAGGAATCAATAAGATGTTCTGTTGCATAGCATGAGGCCTATGCAAGAGCACTGATAAAAGTTAGTAGTAGTGGAAGTCAGACTTCAGTGACATCCTCCTCAAATGAAGTTCTTCACCAAGATTGTGTTAAGATCCTTGTGTCTCATCCTTACCATCAGTTAAGGAAAGCTTAGGATTCCACTTGCCTTCCACTGTAGTAGGTAACAAGGTCTGTGAGAAATGTACCTCCAGCATCCACTGGGGGTGGGGTGCGGAATCCAAAAATGTAAGTGCTTTTTAACCACTGGTCAGCTGGCCAGATCATCCTAATGACTGACTTGCTCCCTGGGAACAGTTTCTCGTGTCTCTTAGTTTGAGCTTGGTGATGGCACCCAGAACTGAGAAATGTTTCCCCAGACCTCCCTTTCCCAAATCCAACAAGTTTAGTGTCTCAAAATAAGAAGGGTCCACTGTGTCTTGCAGTTCTGAACTTGTGGCTCATGCACTTGATGTCTGACAGTTGTTTGTTGTCTTTGTGGATGTTCTTCGTGTTTCACTGTTGCAGTCATTACATTTGGGTAATCTGCTGGTAGATTGCCCTCAGTCGGTTGCCCTCAGTCGGCCTGATTAACAAAGTCTTGGGTCCTGCGTTGGTTGCTGTCCCTTCTTCCATGACGCCAGGTCATCAGGGGTATAAAACATGCAGCTGACACCATTACATCAGTCTTTCTTGCCGTGCGGTGCCTGAAGCAGAAGCAGTTTGCAAGTGCCGGTCGGCCGACTCCTGAAATTTTCGTTTTTGAGTTTCAGAACCGAAGTCTTCAACTTAAAGCGAAGTACCCCGTTGGGGAAACTTTTTCTTGCTCCTTACCGATGTCAGTAAAAGTTAATAACTGCATTACTTGTGGAAAGCAAATACCTCATAAAGATTTTCATTTGTACTGTATTCCTTGCCTAGGCCCTGACCACGACGTACCTTGCTGTCGGTTTTGTGCTTTATTTAATCCGCGCACTATACGTAGTCGGTACATTTTTGCCTCTAAATATTTCGGTTCTCTGTTTAATTATCCAGAAAGGATGTCGGTTAGCCATCCAACTACCGGAATTCTGAAAAAAATGCAAAAAAAAAAAAAGACAGAGGCCATCGAGGTCCAAAACTGCCGATGATGCTTCTCCTAAGCCAGTCACCAGTTCGCCGGTACTCAGTGCGGCACTTTTGCAGCCCCTGATACCCGCTATTTCTGACTCGCAGGCCTCTACTGAGACCCATTCGGAGTCCGGTATGCCGCGAGATGCTTCACCTATGGAACCCGCGGATGTCTGTACCTTGAATGGGTCCGAAGCAGGCACCGGCTTCTGAGGGTGTATTCAGGCCTACAGACTTGCATAGTAAACCAACTCCACCTTCTATTATAAGGCCTAAATCTCGATCTATGTCTAAAAAACCAACGCCCAGGCCACATGTTCAGGCCCCTATGCCTAAAAAACAAATGATCAAAATGGCTGAAGATCTTATTACTCTAGTCAGGGGTAGTCAACCCCCCCTTCTAAGAGGCCTAGGGCTGAGTTTGAGTATGAATCTTCTGTTCAGGACTCTGTTTCTTCTAATTCTTCCAGTGACCTGGAATTGTCCATACCTACTTATGAGGATTCTGGTGCAGAGGATTCCATTCCCTCTGCCTCCCCCCTGAGGACCTTTCTTTTGGGGAAACTTTACATACCTTAAGGGAGCATTTCCACTGGGAGGGTCAGGAATTTTCTGAATCTAAAAAGAGGCTTAGGGATTTCCTCCTCCTACCTCAGCATAGGCCTTTGGCTATACCTCCAGTGCTAGACATTGTTGATGTGTTTGTGGAATCCAGTATGGCCCCTGATTCCCTGCCTCTGGCTCCTAGTAAACATGACAGATACTACAGGGTTCCTAAGTCCCAAAAGTTCCTTTTCAAAAATCCTGCTGCGGATCCAGAAACCATTTCTCAGGGGCCCAATTGCATTAAGGCTTCTACTGCTAAAAATCCTACCCCTTCTGATAGAGACTCCAGGCCGCTGGATAGATGGGGTAAAAAGGTTTATGCTTTTGCATCCTTGGCAATCAGAGCTTTAAACTGCCAATTTCATATGTTAAAATATCAACAGCATATTATTGGACTGCTTAAACAGAAAATGATGTTGATTTCTGACTGTGTGGAAAATAAAGATTAGCAGAATTTATTGCATTCTTCTGAACAAGTTGGAAAACATACTTTGCAATGTGGTTTTGATTCTTTAGAGGCCTCTTGCAGGGCTGCTGATGTCCTTCAAGGATGCATCTGCAGTCCTTACAAATGGGTAGTCCTGTCGTCGGGCAGCCCTTCGGTCGGCCGGATTCCAAAGTCTGGGTCTGGCTTCGGCTGGTGTCGCACTTCACCCGACGTCATAGCTGCAGTTTTTCGGGTATAAAGGCATCAGCCGACGCCATTTTCCTCAGTCTTTCTTGCCGCGTGGCGCCCGAAGCAGAAGCTGTTCGCAAGTGCCGTTCGGTCAGATCCAGAGATTACTACTACCGAATACTACTTCGAAGACTTCTAAAAAGCTAAGTACCCCGTTGGGGACTCTTTCTTGCCTCAGCCGATGTCAGAAAAAGTGAATAACTGTTTAACTTGTGGGAAACAAATACCTCATAAAGATTTCCACTCTTACTGCTTACCTTGTTTAGGCCCAGACCACGACGTAGCAGCTTGTCTAGCCTGTGCTTCTTTTAACCGACAGACGCTTAGACGTCGTTCGGAGTTTGCTGAGCAGTTTTTCGGCTCTGATTTTGCCTATATTATGCCGTCGGATCTTCCGACTACGCAAATTACCAAAAAACGCAAAGAAAAGGACCGACACTCTGAAACCGAGCAAGCGGTTCTTTCTTCAGCCGAAACCATGCCTTCTACCGAGGCCTCTTCTAACCTGGTAGAATCGGCTTCTGAAATCCAACCTTCTGTTGCGGTTTCTCAGGAATTATCAGACACTATTCCCTTGGATATTTCAACCCCTGCACGTGGAGCTGCTAGGCCTCCTGCAGCCATGTCCATTAAGGTCTTTGCCAGGGCTAAAGCAGCCAAAGCTTCAAAAACGGTGCCTGACAAACCCCCCTCTCACAGGCCCAGCACCAGTTCCCATATGCTTTCTTTAGCTGAGGATCTCATTTCCTTAATTCGTGGATCCCAGCCTCATCCAGACAGGACCTCTCTTCCACCTCCAGAGAAGAGGCCTAGAGCAGAGCCCCCTGAGCCAGTATCCACAGATGATTCCTCTGATGACTCAGAACATACAGACCCTCCTGAGGCTCCTTATTCCCCTTACGAAGACTCTGATGCAGAAGAGTCCATTCCTTCAGCCTCTCCACCAGAGGAATTTTCCTTTGGGGAAACCTTGCATGCTATGAGGGAACAATTTCAGTGGCAGGGCCAAGATTTCTCAGACTCCAGAAAAAGGCTTAGAACCTTTCTACATTTGCCACAACATAGGCCTTTAGCTATTCCTCCAGTTCTTTCTGTTGTAGATGATGCATTTAATGATGCTTGCACTGCTCCTGATTCATTACCTCCGGCCCCTGCTAAGCCCGATAGGTTATACAGGGTCCCAGACACTCATCACCATTTATACAAGGCTCCTTTTGCAGATCCAGAGACTATCTCCCAGGGCCCTAAAGCTGTAGCAACTGCATCTACTAAAAACCCCCTCCCCTCTGAAAGGGAATCCAGGTCCTTAGAGAGATGGGGTAAAAAAGTTTACACCTCTGCTACTTTGTCAGCTAGGGCTTTGAACTGCCAATTTCATATGATTCAATATCAAGAGTTTATGCTTGACCAGTTAACTAAAAAGCTGTCCTCTGAAGAATCTTTAGATAAAAAATATGTTCAGGAAATGGTACATAACATACAGCAGGTTAGTAACCATTCTTTAAAATGTGGCTATGATGCACTGGAGGCTTCCTTTAGATCAGCCATGACTGGCACAGTTATCAGGAGACATGCATGGTTGGAAGAGCAGGCATTACCAGACCATGTCAAATCAAAGCTTTTGGATGCACCCATGGACAAAGTCAATTTATTTGGTTCCCCTGCACAGCAGGTACTAAAAAAGATGGAAGAGAAGGCGAAATCTGTACAAACAGTGAAAGATTTCTTACAGGTTCAACCTCCAAGGTTTAGCAGGAACTGGCCCTCCAAGAATTGGTCCTTTCCGGACTCCTCTAAGACACAGAGATGCAGGAATAGGCGTTCAAGAGGCAGAAACCAATCCAGGGGTGCCTACAGGGGACGTCAGTGGCAAGGTAACAACCAGCGAGGCACGGACGCAGCCACCACCACTACAACAACACAATCACAGTGACTTGACTGTAGCACCGCCTACCAGGGAACAACTGGAAGCACCCTTAGGCGGAAAGCTAACCTTATTTTCAAAGAACTGGCATTGCATCACAAGGGAAAAATGGATTTTGCAAACTATAGACCAAGGTTACAGGTTCCATTTCCATACTCTACCAGGAAAGAGAGGAATGCCAAACTTACCACCTACTCAAAGGGCAGAAGCTTTAAAGCAAATATCTCAATTATTAAGAATGAGAGCTGTGGAGAAGGTACCATCTATGGAACAAGGAAAGGGATTTTACTCCAGACTCTTCCTGGTACCAAGAAAAGAGAGCAAATGGAGGCCTATTCTTGACCTGTCCGCTTTAAACACATTCCTCATTGTTCCAAAATTCAAAATGCTGACCCTACAGCAGCTTCTTCCCATGCTGGGCAAGGAGTCTTGGCTGGTAACTCTAGATCTCAAGGAGGCATACCTGCACGTCCCCATACGACCAATTTGCAGAAGATACCTCAGATTTCTTGCAGGATCAGAGCATTATCAATTCTCAGCATTGCCCTTTGGCTTATCTACTGCGCCCAGAGTGTTCACGAAATGCCTGGCATCAGTAATTGCTCATTGCAGACTTCAGGGGATCCAAATTTATCTCTACCTGGACGACTGCCTGATACAAGCGGACAACAAAAGCAAGCTAACAGAAGACTTACAAAGAGTCATTTACCTGCTGCAAGCCCTGGGATATACAGTCAATATAAAAAAGTCAAGGCTGATTCCATCCCAAAGAATAACCTTTCTGGGTGCAGAGCTGGACACATCAAAACAAATGGCATTCCTTACTGCAGAAAAGAAAGAGCAACTACCTCTCAATTTCTGGGCATTAACAAAGCAGAACCATCTAACTGCAAGAAAAAGTACTGCAAGCCCTAGGCTTCATGGCATCCTGCATAATTCTGGTCCCTCATGCCAGACTGCATATGAGAAAGCTACAGTGGTACCTAAAGAATTTGTGGTCCCAACACAAGCACAGCCTAGAAACCAAAATTCCAATAATCCCATGCCTGAAGCAAGAATTCCTATGGTGGGCTCAGGCCTGTCAATCAAACACAGGATTGCCCTTCTGCAACAGTCCACCAAGCCAAACCATCACGACAGATGCCTCAGACCTCGGTTGGGGGGGCACACATGCTGGGCAAGTGCATACAAGGCTTATGGACTCAAGACCAGCTGCGCCTGCACATCAATCTAAAGGAAATGCTGGCAGTAAAATTGGCAATCCAGTCATTCAGACCATTTCTCGAAGAAGGTCAGTTGATGATAAGGACAGACAACACCACAGTTATGTGGTACATCAACAAACAGGGAGGCACACACTCTTACCCCCTATGCCGGCTGGCACTGGACCTATGGGATGTGGCTCTGAGCTACAACATTCAGTTACAAGCAATTTTTGTACCGGGAAAAGAAAACATTCTAGCAGACATCTTAAGCAGAACTACCACAGATGCCCACGAATGGATGCTGCATCCGGACATCTTCAAAGCCATCACAAGAGAATGGGGATTACCACAAATAGACTTATTTGCATCCCCACTCAATCACCAGCTAAAGAAATTCTGCACAAGGACGTACCACCCACTTGCTTGGAAAGTGGACTCCCTATCTTTCAGTTGGAAAAACCTGACAGCATACGCATTCCCACCACTTCCTTTGATGCACAAGGTGCTTTTGAAAATCAAAGAGGAACGTCCAAGGATCATTCTGATAGCTCCAGACTGGCCAAGCCAACATTGGTACCCATTGCTGAGGAGCATGTCTCGGGAACAAATATGGACACTACCCCTGATCCCATTACTGTTAACACAGAACATCTACAACATCCTGCATCTAAACCTGAAAACTCTGCAACTAACTGCCTGGAACATTACATAAGAGCAATTAACCCAAATTTATCCCAAAGGGTTAAAGACATAATCCTTGAGGCTCGTAGACCTTCAACAAGAAAGAATTATGCAGCAAAATGGAAAAGGTATCTCATTTGGAGTACTGCAAAGGGAGAAGATGTGGCACTGGTGAACATAGCCAACATCTTGGAGTACTTGGCAGAGCTCTTCCATACAGGCCTGTCCTATTCTTCCATCAAGATACATGCATCAGCTATTTCAGCAGAATACAGCTTGGATCCTCCTGTCTTCTCATATCCTCTGCTCAGACAGTTTCTGAGAGGAATTAAAAATGTAAAACCTCCCAGGAAACCACCATTGCCAGCATGGGACTTGAACTTTGTGCGAGAAGAATTGACACTTCCCCCTTTTGAACCAGCAGCAACAGCAGAATTACAATACTTATCCTGGAAAACTGCTTTCCTGCTGGCACTCACCTCAGCAAGAAGGGTCTCTGAACTACAGGCATTAATGGCAGTGCAACCCTTCCTAATCTTCCATCAAGATAGAGTGTCCATGAGAACAAATCCTACATTTATGCCTAAGGTGGTATCCAGAGTGTCTTTAAATCAGGCTATCCACCTACCTACATTCTTCCCCAACCCACAGAACAGGGGAGAAAGAGTGTTGCATTCCTTGGATGTACATAGACAATTACGCTACTACCTGGACAGGACAAAGTCCAATAGAAAGACTGACCAGCTTCTGGTAGCATATGCAACAGGAAAAGAAGGAAAACCAATTTCAAAACAGACAATCTCCAAATGGATAGGAAATTGCATTAGATTTTGTTACTCCTACCATGGAAAGAAAACTCCAGAGAACATCAGGCCTCACTCCACAAGGGCTACAGCCACTACCACAGCTTTCTTACGAGGAGTGGCTACCAAGGACATTATAGAGGCTGCTACGTGGACCTCCGTGCATACATTTGCCAAGCATTACAATTTGCCTTTATACTCTAGATCCCGAGCAGGTTTTGCCACTGCTGTTTTGCAAGGGATCCTAACTACACCATAATCTCTCCTTTTTTCCTCCTCCCCTAGTTTAGCTATGGTATTCTACCCATTTGTAAGGACTGCAGATGCATCCTTGAAGGACATAGTACAGTTTTGTACCTACCATAAATGTAGATGTCCGATAGGAATGCATCTGCAGTCAGGATTACCCACCCACCTTCCCCTCTGTGGTACTCCTAGGGTATTTGCCATCCTTCAGCTAGCTTGGGGGGGATCTATTATGGTGTAATTGTTTGTATATATGTACATACATGCTTATTTTATGTGTTTGCTCTCTACTATTTGGAAACATTGGCATTTATCCAAATTTAGCCATCCAAGAGGGCACCTGGCATCTGGGGCAAGAAACACTGAGGAAAATGGCGTCGGCTGATGGCTTTATACCCGAAAAACTGCAGCTATGACTTCGGGTGAAGTGCGACACCAGCCGAAGCCAGACCCAGACTTTGGAATCCGGCCGACCGAAGGGCTGCCTGACGACAGGACTACCCATTTGTAAGGACTGCAGATGCATTCCTATCGGACATCTACATTTATGGTAGGTACAAAACTGTACTTTACTGGGTCTGTACGTAGAAGGCATGCTTGGCTTAAGGAGCAATCTCTGCCTGATCATGTTAAAGCAAAATTGTTGGATGCTCCTTTAAATCAGGACCGTCTGTTTGGCAATAAGGCTGAAGAAGTTGTAAAAAAGATGGAAGTTAAAGCTATGCACACTGTAAAAGATTTCTTAGTGCAACTCCAAGATTTAGTAGGCACTGGACTGCTAAGAATTGGTCCTTTCCAGCTCCTTCCAGATCCTCTCAAGCCAAACCCAGACACTCCAAAAGCACCAGGTTTCAATCCCAAGGGACTCGCAGAACTAAGCAATGGGGGGCTTCCACTTCCAAATCTGGAAATAACAAGACACCCCTATGGTAAACAGTCTCAATGACTTTCTTTAAAATTACCAAGCACTTACCTGTTAGCCGCCCCTTTGGGGGGAAAGATTGCTCTTCATGCACAAAACTGGGAAATCATAACCCAGGACAAAAGGGTTTTTAATGTAGTGTCACAGGGATACAGATTTCATTTCCACACATTGCCAACACCAAACGGGTGGCCAGACCTGCCCCCAAATCAGTGGGCAGAGGCTCAGAAACAAGTACTTTCCCTCTTAAACATGGGGGCTATTCAACTGGTACCAGAAGAGGAAAAGGGACAAGGTTTCTATTCCAGGCTTTTCCTGGTACCCAGAAAAGACAAATCATGGCATCCAATTCTGTACCTGTCTACTCTAAACACCTTTCTGGACATTCCAAAATTCAAGATGCTGACTCTTCACCAGTTACTTCCTATGCTAGGCAAAGACACCTGGTTGGCAACTCTAGATTTAAAAGAAGCTTACCTACCTGCATATCCCAATCAGGGAATCTTGCAGAAGATACCTATGCTTCAAAGCGGGCTACTTGCATTATCAGTTCTCTGCACTGCCCTTTGGCTTGTTTACTGCACCCAGGGTATTCACAAAGTGGCTAACTCCAGTAATTGCTTTTTGCAGGCAAAGAAATATTCAAATAAAATCCATACCTGGACGATTGTCTAATTCAGGCAGAAAACAAGGCCATACTTCTAAATCACCTGGCATTTGTTAAAAGGGTTCTAACTTGTCTAGGGTACACCATAAACGAAAAGAAATCACAACTGGTACCCTCTCAACAGATTACATTCCTGGGTGCAAGCTTGAATACAACTTCCCAGATGGCTTTCCTCATGCCAGAAAAGCAAATTCGTTTGGTGACTTACTTTCAAGCAAGTGGCCACAAAAACCTTGCTATCTGCAAGACAAATACTGCAGGCCTTTGGGTTCATGGCCTCTTGCATTCTTCTAATTCCATATGCAAGACTGCATATGAGGAAACTTCAGTGGTACTTAAAAAGTCTATGGAGTCAACATTGTCACAGCCTGGAAACAATGATTTCTATCATACTTTGCCTACGCCTGGAGTTTCTTTGATGGGCAGAGGCCTGTCACCAAAACAAGGGACTGCCATTCACACTACCCCCTGCCATCCAAACCCAACTACAGACGCATCAGACTATGCATGGGGGGGCTCACCTGGCAGGGAAGTGCATTCAGGGCAAATGGAACCCAAATCAAATGCACCTACTTATCAATCAGAAAGAAATGTTAGCTGTACAGAATGCTCTGACAGCCTTCATGGACTACATTCATCCAGGACAACTAATGGTAAAGACGGACAACACCATGGTTATGTGGTACGTAAACAAGCAGGGGGGTACACATTCCTACCCCCTCTGCAGACTAGCCATGGCATTGTGGAACACTGCCTTGAGCTACCAAGTGCAACTACAAGCTCCATTCCTGCCAGGAAATCTGAATGCACTGGAAGACGGACTAAACAGAAATCTCATGGACCCACACGAGTGAAAACTGGAGCCACGGATTTTCAACATGTTGACAAGCAAATGGGGGAGCCCAGACATAGATCTATTTGCCTCCCCCCAAAACTACCAGTTGGACAAATTTTGCACAAGGACTCCTCACAAAAAAGTCTGTAAAGTGGATGCTCTGTCCTTCAGTTGGAAAAACCTATCAGTCTACGCCTTTCCCCCACTGCCTCTGCTCTCCAAAGTTCTGCTAAACGTCAAACAGGACAAACCAAAAATTATTTTGATTGCTCCAGACTGGCCTCGCCTACACTGATACCCACTCCTGCGCAGTGTGTCGCAAATATCTCCATGTCACCTGCCTCAGACACCTTCCTTGCTCTCTCAGCAGGAGAGCCAAATTCTGCACCCTCAGCTCCCAACATTGAACCTTGCAGCTTGCCTAATCTCTTAAATTCACCGTTAGCATCCCTCAGCAAACCTGTGATGGATGTTATCTTGGAGGCGAGAAGACCTAGTACTAGAAAATCTTATGCTGACAAATGGAAAAGATTCTGTGCCTGGAACCAATCTTTAGGGATGAGCACAGCAGTGCCCAATTTACCTCAGATTTTGCAATACTTAACTGAGATGCTTCACAAGGGCCTGTCTTTTTCCTCTATTAAAATCCACGCTTCAACTATTTCAGCTCACTATAACACAGAACCACCCCTCTTTTCTCATCCCCTGCTCACGTAGTATCTCAGAGGGGCAAAGAACTTGAGACCACCCAGAAGAGCTCCTACCCCTGCCTGGGACCTTAACTTTGTTTTGGAAAAGCTCGCTTTACCTCCTTTCGAGCCAGCTGCTACTGCACACTTAAAATTTCTTTCTTGGAAAACAGCCTTCCTATTAGCAATCACTTCAGCTAGAAGGATATCTGAATTACAGACCCTTATGGCAGTGGAGCCTTTCATCATCTTTCATGCAGACAGGGTATCACTGAGGACCAATCCATCCTTCATGCCCAAGGTGGTTTCCAGTGTGGCTCTTAACCAAGCCATTCATTTGCCAACCTTCTACCCCAATCCACAGAACAAAGGGGAACGGATTCTGCATTCCTTGGGCGTGCACAGACAACTTAGATTCTACTTGGAGGGAACTAAATTTTGAAGAAAATCTGAACAATTGCTAGTGGCATTTGCTGCTGGGGCAGAGGGAAAGGCTATTTTGAAACAAACCATTTCTAAATGGATAAGCCATTGCATTAATTTCTGCTATAAGCACCATGGAAAACCTATCCCCCTGGGGTTCAGATCTCATTCCACCAGGGCTGCATCTACTTCTGCAGCCTTTCTCAGAGGTGTTCCAACCAGGGATATTCTAGAAGCTGCTACCTGGAGTTCAGTGCATACTTTCACCAAGCATTGTCATTTACCAATTTTCTCTAAATCCAGAGCTGGCTTTGCAACTGCTGTCTTGCAGGGCCTTATAGCTGGTCCTAATGCTGTATAAATCCATCCTCCCAACCATAGCTTTGGGAATCTATCCAAATGTAATGACTGCAGCAGTGAAACACGAAAAACATAGTACAGTTGTGTACAATTACCATAAAAGTAGATGTTCAAGTCAATTCACTGTTGCAGTCCTGGTTACCCTCCCTCCAGCCCCCTGTTTTTCTCTTACTATACCTCTCCTTTCTTTTACTATGCTTAAAAGCCTTTTTGGTGTATTTGCTTTTGGTTGGAGGTATATTTTTGTGTTTTTAATTTTATTTGCTCCCCATTCGGGGGGCACCTGACATCTGGGGCAAGAAAAACTGATGTAATGGCGTCAGCCGCATGTTTTATACCCCTGACAACCTGATGTCATGGAAGAAGGGACAGCAACTGACGCAGGATCCAAGACTTTGTTAATCAGGCCGACTGAGGGCATCCTGCCAGCAGATTACCCAAATGTAATGACTGCAACGTTGAATACACTCGAACATCTACATTTATGGTAAGTGTACACAACTGTACTTTTTTAGTACACAGATAATGGGACAAACATTAGAAAATATGATTTGATGCTTGTGCAGGTTCAGTGTAGGTATCTGTTATCCCCATGACCTCTTCACCAACCCCATCCCTGTGCTCCTTTGTGGTGTCCCATTGCGTGATATGTGGCACTTAACATTTGCATGCTGTATTGTACCAACAGCATTTAAGAGCTATCAAGCAGTAGCTGGTGTGGTAGGGGCTCTCCTTACTCATCAGTCTTCATTTTAACAAGTTTGAGTCCCCTTGCATTAATAATAAAAAAAACTGTAAAGTATTTTCCATCGTCATCTTCATGCATGTACATTTGCCTCATAACATCAGTGTTGGTCTTTACATCATGCATTGATATGTTTCCGAAACAGTTAACCTTCCTACATAACACATAATCTTAATTTTTTATATTGATAAAAATGTGATATTTTTTAATCTAGTTGACTTCCTCCTTCCTTTAAAGATCCCACCTGTTCCCTTAACATTGTTTGAGATATCTTCTAAAGTTGGTTTAGCTTTTGATTTTCATTAAACTTAGTAAGGCCTAACTATGTCTTAGCACTTCTAACCTTAAATATCAACTCAAAATCATCATCTCCTTAGTTACTACATTTTGTTCCCTCAGCATATATTGAATCTTTAAAATCATTCGACTTCATACATTTTCAAAATGCATGTTCCAACATTCCTCCCATTTACCATTCACATCTCCTAAACCTATTCCCTACTTGTGGTAAGATCCTTTAAAATCTACTAAGTGTATAAAATATTTGTACAAACATTTTCAGAAAATATCATGAACTGTTTGGACTTTGTCTCATACTTGCATGCCCTGCAAATCTCTCTTCCCATTGTTCCTTCATTGTTTGTGTATTCTCTTTCCAAGTCCTTTCTAAGCTCATCTGATTGATTCTTGTAGTCATCATTTAAATTGTATATGCCCTTATCCTTTTTTTGATAGCAGCCTCTGCTATTGATTTCCCTAGAAATGCCACCAGCGCTGGTCTTTCACTTATTTGTTTCCTTCGCTGTTTGCCTGAAGTATACTAACACTGCCTAACTTGCAGGTCAAATACTTGCTCAGCTTCCTCCCATAATGTTACTTTTCCTCTAGATTTATCTTCTTGCACTACATTGGTTTGTCAGGTTTCCTCCACTTAATTACATCTACCTCTTGCTTAATGTATAGACTCTTTCTATTATGTATCCCTTTTGGAAGAATCTCTTTGCTCCAGTCTCACACTGTTTTAGTCTTCATAAAATTTTATGTTACTTTATAGATGTAATATTCTGTAGTTATTACAGGTTTCCTTAATGAGTTGTATCCAGTATGCTAATCTCTGTTTATCCCATGTACTTTTCCATTTGTACCAGCATCTTTTCCACATTAATCTTTATCCCTTAGCTTGTGTTACATATACAGACCTCTGCAGTGTGGCCTTGAAATACTGCTTCAGATCTGGTAGTTGAAATTCCTGTTGCTCTATAGGGTAAACCAGTTTATCCCATTTAACTCTTGCACTTTACCGCTCCCAGATACTCTTTCAGTTCCATGTTTGTTTTCATCTACAATGTTTTATCTGGCTGCTATAAGTCTGCCTGAATTACATACATGACCATAGGAACTATCAAAAGGTTTTGCTGCCTGTATCTTATTATGCAAATCCATGATCATAATCTTCCAGTATTTCATATTTCTAATTATCTTCTGCTTAATCTCTTTCCACGTGTTTTAGCTGCCATAAATGGAGTCTCTTTTATCTTGTATGCCCAAGTATTTCATTTTATCAAGTCCCCATGAAGATAGATACTGTTGAACTAGCTTTTATGTGGGCTCAGCATTTACCACTAATTGCCTTAGTTTTATTTTATATTAATTTATTTTGTATCCTTAAAATGTCTGAAGCTGTTTCAGAGTATCCCACAACACTGAGATATCCTGTTCTTTCTGTCAAATACAATACAGTATCTCCAAACTAGGTTATTATCTCTTGATTACCATACCAGTGATATCCCTGCATTTGTGAGTCCATTATTTTTCCTGCTAAAAGCTCCAAATATAAAGCAGATCATTGGGGGGTTTATCCCTGCCTGGTTCCTCCTGCTTAAACAAAGTTTGCCTGATAGTACCTCTCCCATTGTTCTTCTGACTTCTGATCTAGTACCTCTCCCATTGTTCTTCTGACTTCTGATCTTTCGTATGTTCTACTTAATTGCATTTTAGAGAGAAATACAAATGCTGCCATTGATCCACGCACAAAATCCCAAAAGATTCTGTTGAATGTTTTCTTTGCATCCAAGCACACCTAAAATGTGTATTTTAATGTTTTGATTCTCTCTAACTCATTATTGTTCTATTAATATTATTTTTATTCCACAAAGCTGCATGGATTCATTTGTCAATTTTCATAGCATATTTGCTGTTCTGTTTGCTAATGTAGACCAACACAATTTATAATCATGATGTAAAATAGAAATTGGTAGTAAGATGCCAAGTCTGTGGGGACTTCCCCTCTTTTGGCAATATTGCTGCTGTTACTGTACCCCTGGATGCCAACACTTCTCCCCATTACAGTGCATTATTAAACAATGGCTTCCAAGTCTTTATCATTTTCTTCCCAAGGTACTATAGTAATGCCATCTACTTCCGAGGATTTTCTTCTAAATTGAGACTGTGCATCACAGTCTTTATTTATTTTCCATCCGTCATGGTTGTCTGTGATTGAACTTCATTTCCTTTAACACTGAAAATATTTACACTAGATTTAGATTTCCCAGTTGCACCTTATCCTCCTTTCCCAGTTCCTTATTTTTTAATAAATATTCATACAATTTACAAAATATTTCCAATTTCGTCTTTAGATCAGTAGCTCTTGTCGTCAGAGTTTTTCTGTCTTTCATTTTGTTTTTTGTTGCTGTACTCATTGAGCTAACAATTTTTGCACATAGGGGCTGTTGTCAATAATAGCCACTTAGCAACTTTCAAAAGTCATACATAGTGTCTAAATGCTGACGTTTTTCTAGAATTCTTCTGCTGTTCCTCCACCTGTTCCAAAATATTTCCCTTTTTAATGTACAGTGATTAACTTTTATCAGGCTTTCTTTTCTCTGTCCCTTATTCCATATTTCTCTCTCCCTCATTTCTGCTATATATTTGGAGTCCGTTTTCAATTTATGAAATATTCTGCTCACTTGAGAAGTTTCTTTAAGCCCATTCTTAAATTTTAACTGTTACCAGTCTTTGAGTCATTTTCAGTAAATATGTAGGAATGCACCAGTGTCCTCTTTTATTGCCCTGCATCTGTATCCTAATTCTCTCAATGAAATGGTCAAGTAGGTTTATTAGATTAGTTTCAGTACTTTAAATCAGATGTACATGCTGCTGTATCAATATATTCTTTCCAGCCTAATGGGAGAGGTAATGCGTAAATTCTAACAGAACTTCTGCTGCTAAATTAATACAGTCACATACCAAATACTACTTTGAAAATATAGCCTCATTTCTTGTAACATCTCTTGTAGATTCACTATTTCATGTCAAATTCCAGTCAACTTCAGAAATTAAAATACCTTGTTGAAAAATGATTTCTACCAGAACCCTTCTTAATTCACACATTTCTCAGCTCAAATGCCATCTTAGGGAGAGTAGAAACTTATGCCAGTGTAAATTTCGTTCCTTCCTAGTAACATCACATAGCCACGAATCTACCATTGCTATGTTCTTTTTTCTTCTGATGGTGACCCTTTCCTTACCAGTGTAATTAGTGTACCCTCTTCTTTTGTCCTGATATTTTGCTGAATATCCACCCTGCAGTCTTTACCTCATTAAAGTCACATTTATTCTTATTCAAGTGAATTTCATTTAACATTATTTGCATGCTACAATTAATGTAGGTCATTACCCCTCCCCTTTTATCTTTTCCAGAAGGGCAATTTATATTTCATGTTAATATTGATAGTGCCGCCATTCTAAAAAGTAAATATTACTGTCATTAATAATGCTGACATTTTTTTGCACATAATATTCCATTGAACAGCTTATGTAAACACACTTGGAACTGGCAGGTAAAATTTCTGTATTGGCAACTTGTCATCCATTTCAGAATGCACATTATCTTTTTTTTTTTTTTTCAAATGTTGCAGTTCATAATTCTCTCCCATACACTGTCTAGCACGCACATGCAACTCAAGATGATGTGTAATTTTAAAATGAAAAGAAAAAAATGCAACCCTTACAGCTAAAATCCAGTGCTCATTTAATTGCAGCTAGAAGCACTACCTACCGAAAATCTGAGGCTATTATGTACATTGCATGATTTCACCTGTGTTCTAAATCTGTCTGTTGCTGTCTAATCACTTTTTCCCTCCCTAACATAGAAAAACACATGTCTACATTTAAATGATTTTTATTAGGTTTTTTTAAACACATTTATTAAATTATCACTTAAGACATGGGCAAACATGCATTAACCGAAAAGAAAACAAACCATTTTAACATTTTCCATTTAAATACAATATACATCATATATATTTTCTTTGCTATTATCTTCAGTCCATTACAAAAAAATTGCTGAATCCTTACCTTCCCTTAAACCTCATTCCTCCTCCTGATTATTATGCATTTATTGTTCCCACAATTTCCATTTGTTTCTATGTAATTTGCTCCTTTCCTTTTTTAAAGATCCCTCTTCCAATAATTTTATCTCTTTTATAATATTCAGTACCTCGAGTACAGTTGGTATATATTTTGATTTTCCATTTTCTAGTAATTGCTTTTTTGGCAGCTAACAAAATTAAACTTAATAAGGCATTACTGTGTCAAGGCAATTCAGATCCTGTGTCCCAGTTCTAAAGAATCATTTCTTTACTTACAGCCATTTGTTCACCCTATATTTCTGATAGAGTACTTTGTGGGGAATTGTAGGGAATTTTTAAAATCTGCTAACTCGTACACACTTCCAAAGCATATGTTCCCCGTTACCTCTTTTGACTCAATCACACCTCCAACATTTGCTATCTACCTGAGGAAAAATTCTTTGAAGTCTGCTTGGGGTATAAAATTATCTATGCAGACACTTCCAAGCAAAGATTCTAAACCACCTGGATGTGGTTGTATACTTGGGAGCCAATCATATGTCTTCTCATTGTTTCCTTGGATTTTATTAGCTTTAAAAAAGTCCTGACTGGTCTTCAACTAATAAACTAATGTTATAAGGTGTTTATTCATCAATGTCCTTCTTTTCCTATGTTGCAGTATTCTTAACCTTAGGAATTCCCCACCTAGGTGACCGAAACATCCTGCCAGTATACAAAAGACTTTTGTTGCTGCATGATACGTGCAACGTTACACATAGCAAGGTGGGCAATGAAGGCCGTAAAGGTGACGTTGGCACGTACCATTCCCCAGAACTTTAGCCATCCATCAGAATGACAGCATCTACCATTTGTCTGATTGTGAGTGTTTTCAGATAAGTGCCCCACTGGGAAAATCTTTGTTTTTCTTTGCTGCAGGATATTTTTGTGGTTGATGTCATCTAGGAAAGGCAAGTGTAGTTGTGGATGTCAGATTCCACACACAGGCAGCCACAATCAGTGTTTCTTTTGCCTAGGGTCCGAGTACATTTATAAGTCTTGTGCGATTTGCCAGGCATTCGTCCCCAAGATCCTTCGTAGTTGTTTGTCAGCCTTGAACATTTACCTCGAGAACCAACGTCTGAAATGGTTAGCTTTTGGGATTGTCAAAGGAAAAATATACTTTAAAAATTATCAAAACACGGTAGGTTCAGGTTAAGGCACTTTAATCTTGCAGCAAGGAGACAAAAACGTGCTAATACAGAGTTTGTCTGACTAGAATCAGGAAATACAGGTGTTTTTTATACATTTTCTAATAAGACATTGCCTACCAAGCTGACGTAGTGAATCACAAGTTTTGTCATCATTACTTCACAGTCATTGTTTTTACAATATTCTGCTGGTACCATCAATTTTTGTAAGAAACTTCCTAAGAAAAACAACGTGGCATTGGCTGCCACCAGTTAGATATATGCAATGTTACCATTCAAGGTACTATGGCTAATTCAAGCACAAAGCAAGTATAGATTGCAGTTCATTTCTCTAACAGTCCTTTGTCTATGTTATCTCTAAACCTCTGCAGCTGCACATGTTCTCATACTTCGAAGAGAGCTGATTGTTTAAAATCATTACATTTACAGAATATAGCATTGTTCATTCATTTTTCCTGACCCAGCAGATAATCACCTGCTTCTCAAGTACATTTCCAAAAGGCATAAACATGAATATCGCTGTGCTAGCAATTACTAGGTCAGAGGGCATCTTGCAAGTTTCAGAAAGCACACTGCAGTTTCAAAAATCTTCTTTTTCAGTCTCATATGAAACTCAACTGTATATAAAACAGTGTATATAAAATAGAATGAAAAACGTGTTAACTTATTTAGTTTCTAATTAGCATTAAGCAAAACACACATTAATACATATTTTTCTGACATTTCCCCACTGTTAATACTTTTTAATTCTATTTTCAGAAGAATAAACAATTTGCTTCTTTTCCTAACCTCTTCCATTCAGGATTTGCAGTTAAGAAAGTCATTCAGTTTAAACTTATGAAAGTGTTTCACATTCTAACAATTCAATTTCAGTACTTTGATACAAAGTCTCCGAAACTGATATATCTATGAATTCTTTGATTAACTTTTTCATGCAGGGGATACCACAACAAATACATGCTCCTAATAGGAGTAATCCCACACAGATGGCGATCAGGATGTTCATTAGGATGGAACCCCACCCCCCAGACAAATTCTGGAAAAAGTCCGTCAGAGGGTTTGGGCCTGGTTTGATCATGGCCGACACTTGCTGTATCACCTCAAGGTGGTAGTTTATCTTGTGTTGATGATCTGATATATACGCACAACACTCTTCTTTGATTAAAGCGCACGTACCACCTCTCGCCACTAGGGTGAAGTCAAGAGCCATTCGGTTCTGGAGCACTACAGTTCTCATAGCATTCAGTTAATCAGTTATCAATTCAAGAGCAGAAAAAGTTGCATTACTCATTACTTTGAGAAGTTTAGACAGTTTTCGCAGCTCCCAAATCGATTTCACTGTGCCATATGCAGGTAATATGCCTGCCCACTATATGACAGCATCACTCAAGTCCATGTGCGCATCAGTTTGGTACCCACAGTATGATGGTCTTTCCAGCCCGCCTCGATTTGTCCCACTGGATTTTCAGGCTTCCTGACAGCTTTCTTGGCCACATCTCGGGTATTTTGAATATTTCCCTGAGGCAAAACTGCAGTGTATCATATGGCCGGGACCAGGTACCCCAAAAAACAACTGCCGGACCAATTCTCAGGTAACCATTTATATGCCTTTTTACCACACACAAAATAACAGTCCTCTACCTTAGTAGTTACTTTGTTACGAAATGGCTGCCCTGCATGAAACATTTTCCTATCTATTACAGATAGTTGTTTAAAAAGTGCAGGATTACGTTGCACTTGGTCAATAGTCTTATGCATGGACTCAAGAAATGAGTCACAATTTGAACTACAAGTTCCTCCCATTTTGTTTGCTTTGGTAAAACATTTTATTTTATTTTTATTTATTTTTATTTTACATTTGTTGACCAGGCTAGTCTAGCTGGATATATTTCCATTTTCAGTAGAGGCCAGAGGAGAAAAGCTCCACAGAAGTAAAAAATATATACATACATAAAAATCAACATAGATGACAATAAGCCATTTAGAAAAAGGTTAGTAAAAAACAGCAAAAATCTTCAAAAATCTTCTAAAAAGTTAGTATAACATTAATTACTTACTACCACACACAGAGAAATTCCAAACAACATCATACAGGAATTAAAAATACTTAGAGATCAGGATACAAAGATAATAAGTAATGAAAGTGGAACAATAAGAGTGGAGTAGGGAGAAAAAGGATTAGAGGTGGAGAAAGCAGGTTAAGAAAGTTATCAGGGAAAGAAGCATGGTGAGGATGAAAAGGGAGAAGAGAAAAGCTAAGAGGAGAAAAGAGTAAAAGAAGAATATAAGAGATAGTTTAAGATAATTTGTAATGTACAGTCACATTGCACTTGCTCCAACCCACTTGAACTGTGTCATTCTTATAAAAACATACAATTCCTTTTTGTGTCACAGGCAAATACAGTGCTACCTTATCATATGTTTTAATAGCTACGGTGTCATAAACCAGATTTTCCCAGGTCTCATTGACCCCTAGGGGGACTGCAGTCATTAATAACCCCCCGTACGCTGTTGGTATGGCTGTGCAAATCCAGCAGTTCGAAACATTAAAAGTCTCAACATACACACGTGTAATTGCCTGATAAGTGTTAAAGTTTGGGTGCCAGTCTATGTTCGGCTCATCACGTTTAATCAGTTCAACTTTTGTGGTAGGAAAAAGGAAAGGCGACAACAAAATTAACAATGTTATCGGTATAGCAACCAGAATAATCATACAAGATTTCTGAGATTGTTCTGTATTTCTGTTTGCTCTATACCTGGTCATTTTGTTCTCGTTGTACAACAGTAACAAAGTTTTTGTCCAGTTCAAAGTTCTTAACCAGTTTACAGTGTGTCAAATGAATCCAGGACGCTCGCTCTGCGATCTTGACTGCAGTGGGTGTCGACAGTAGTACCTGGTACGGCCCTTCCCACTTCGGAGAACTCCAGTTTTTTCTCTTCACCACCTTCACCCAGACCCATGCGCCTGGGGTACTGCTGTTTCCAATGGTCTTGTTTGCTCTTTATCTGAAACAGAATTTAACTGCAAAGGTTTGTTATTCAAAAATCGCCTCATATACCCTGCAAGTGAACTGTCAGCCTCCTGCTCTGCAGGCATGAGAGGTTTCCATTGAGGTGTATAATATGCCCTCCCAAACAGAACTTCAAAAGGAGTTAACCCTTTTGCATTTGGAACAGTTCTCATGCTCAACAGTGCCAGAGGTAAACAGTGCACCCAGCTCTTTTGTGTCTCACTAATCAATTTCCTAAGCTTGTTTTTCAAAACCCCATTATGCCTCTCTACTAATCCTGCAGATTGGGGGTGGTATGCACAATGATTTTTCAGAGAAATCCCGAAATAACGGCTAAGTTGTTGTATAGTTTGATTTACAAAGTGTGTGCCATTGTCACTATAAATCTTTTCCGGTATGCCAAACCTAGGAATAATTTCTTTAACAAGGACTTTTGCAACAGTGGCTGCATCTGGATTTTTAGTTGGAAAAGCTTCCACCCATTTGGAAAACATGTCTATAATGACAAGGCAGTACTTCTTATTTTCGCATTTGTTCAGTTCTGTAAAATCCATACAAATAGTATGGAATGGATACGGTGGTATAGGGAAACTCCCTCGCTTAGGTTTCAATGCCCCTTGTGCATGATGCTTGTTACAAACATGGCATGCTGCACAAAAATTGTTTGTGTAGTTTGTAAATCCATACGTCGTAAACACTCGATTCACTAACTGTACCATCCCCTCTGTTGAGACATGGCACTGCCCATGGCTCAACAAAGCTGCATATCTAAACAAGTTAGATGGTAAAATCGGTTTCTTTTCTTTGGAGATGTACAGTCCCTTCTCAAGTATTGCTCCTCGTTTTATCCACTTCTGTTTTTCTACATTTGTAGTAAGTGTCTGCATTGTTTTCAACATTTCTAAGTCTAAAATCTCAGATGGTTGCAATTCCTCACTTAAAAGAAAAACTTCTGAAGCTGCTTGTTTTGCAGCTGTGTCAGCCCTCGCATTACCTTTTGAAATCCTATCCTGTTGCTTGGTATGAGCTACACATTTGCAAATAGCTATTTTTTGAGGTAACTGAATAGAGTCTAACAAATCTAAAATAAATTGCGCATGGTTAATTGGTTTACCAGTAGATGTTATCATTCCTCTATATTTCCACTGCTGCACAAAAACATGTACAGTAGAAAAAGCATACTGACTGTCAGTAAAAATGTTCACTTTATTCTTTTTTGCCAAGGTACAAGCCCTTGTCAAAGCAATCAATTCTGCTGTTTGTGCAGATAAGTTGTATGGTAAAGACTTTGCTTCTAAAATCTCGGTATCAGAAACTACTGCATACCCCACTAGATTCTGTCCTGTAGGACCCCTCCTGCATGAGCCATCTACATAGCATGTCACCTCGGCATCATCCAAGGGAACATCGGTGAGATCTTTTCTAGGTAATGTCTTCTGCTCAATCTCCTGCAGGCAGCAGTGTGATTTGCCATCTGCAGGGGTTGGGAGCAAGGTTGATGGATTCAAAGTTGTGCATCGTTCAATTGTCATATGAGGTTGGCTCAACAGTATAGTCATACAGGAAAGATGTCTAGCAGGAGAAAGATATGCTACTTTTTCTTGCAGTAAAATAATTGCGACTGCATGAGGCACTCTCAATGTGAAAGGGTGGAACAATACTACTGAGGCTGAAGCCTGCACTGCCATTGCAGCTGCGACTACTGCTTGTACACAGTGGGGCAAGGATCGCGCCACTGGGTCTAGCTGTGATGAATAGTAAGCTATGGGGCGTTGTCTGTCCCCATGCTGTTGTGTTAACACTGATGTCATATAACCTTGCTTACAGTCTACAGTTTGGAAAAATCGCTTATGATAGTTTGGTAATCCTAAAACTAAGGAAGAAGCTATCAGTTGTTTTAGTTTGCAGAAAGCTGATTCTGCTTCTGGTGTCCACTGTAATAAATCTTGTGCTGCCATCGGCTTTTTGAATATCAAGTTGGTCAGTGGAGCAGATTCCAAGGCATAGTTTGGAATCCAACTCCGACAAAAGTTAGTAGTTCCCAGGAAGGACATCATTTCCTTCTTGGTAGTTGGTTTAGGTGCTTGTAATATTGCTGTTTTTCTGTCTTCATCTAATATTCTGCCTTCTTTGGATATTAGAAAATCAAAAAAGCAGATCCAACGCAGCACTTGAAGACAGGCACGAGTTTAATACAGGTTAAGCGCTTTTCGTCGCTCAAGTTTGAGCAACTTCCTCAGACAACAAACTAAATTCCATTCACATTTTTATACTCTCACGTCACAAGTAAATTTCATTAAGGAAATCAATTAGCTAACAATTTTTCAATTAAAAACCCGCCAAATAAAAAGCACCAAAGCATTACAACTTCCACAACTAATAGCAGCAAAAAATATATAATACATATAATAAAAATGCTTATATTATTACTTGTCTCATAAAGATATAAATGAACATATATAGATAATTAAATAGTATACTGAATAAAGGGTATATGTTCAATATTTAATATTTAATGTATAATGTTTGATATTTAATATTTAATGTTAAACATTTCATCTACATTATTCTAGTACTATGTCATACTGCAATATAAAATCATGTCTCATTCTAATTAACTCTATCAACTACTACATTACTAAATGTATTGCCAAAAAAGTTTTTAAATAAAGTTTACCAATAAAATTGCGATACAAAACCAGAATGTGTATTCAATATAATTGAAATATAGTTTAAAACTAAAGTGCTACAGAACCAGTCTGTTACAAAACAGAAATGTAATTCCTAATCATGTAATGAATACAATACTAAAATGATAGTAAAATCTAAAGTCGAAACCTGGACCACCCTGAAACAGCTCGGAAAAAAGAGGGGGGTGGGGGGGCGAGAGTAGAGAGGAGGGGGAAGGGGGGGGGAGAGAAAGGAAGGAAAAAGAAAAAGAAGGAAGGGAAAGAAGGAAAGAAAGGGAAGGAGGGAAAGGGTAAAAAAGAATGGGTACGGTGATGAGTATACATATATAGTGAAAAATGAATAGAAGTAACCTAATATACAGCAGTCAATGACAACCTGAGTAAGAAACCTGAGTGAAAAAATGAAAAAAGTGATAAAAAGAGATGGTAATAACAACTGTGATGGATCGTATATGTAGAAAAGCGTGTGTGGAAATAAGTACATGTGTAAAACATCAAACATCGTATTATAATGAGCTACAAACAGTATGAATACTAGGATCATTTAGCTACGATTCAGACTCCTAAGTTTGAGTAGGCAGCCTATATTACAATGGTCATTCTTTGGATATTACATATCACTGGTATTTGACCTGTTTTTTCCAAAGTTGCAGTTTGTTTTTGTTTACCTTGTGTCCTTGAGTGGCTAAAAATTTGTAATGATTCTATGGTATCCTCTCTGCATTCTTGCTGGGTGGGGGCTGCCAGCAGAATGTAGTCTACGTAAAGTAGAATCTGACTGCCTTTCGGTGGGATAAATCCCGCCAGGTTACTTGCCATTTCTTGTGCGAATATTGTTGGACTTTCACAATATCCCTGTGGTAGTCTCGTATATGTATACCTTTTCCCCTGAAATATAAATGCAAACCAATATTGGCTGCCAGGGTGTATTGGTATTGAGAAAAATGCATTGCTAATATCTACCACAGAAAAATACTTCTGTTGAGGTTTCAAATCATTAAATAAAGTGTGTGGATCTGGCACCGTAGGTGCCCTGGGTATAGTTGCGTCATTTACAGCTTGTAAATCTTGGACCATGCGCCATTCTCCGTTTGCTTTCCTAACAGGAAATAAGGGTGTATTACATGGTGAATCAGGAGATTCTATCAAGGCTCCTTCCTTAAGTAAGGCTGCTATTTTAGGTTTAATTCCTATTTCTGCATCCTTTCTTAAGGGATACTGTCTCTTTTGAGGTCTAAATGCTGATTTTGGCGTGATAGTAACTGGTCCTGCTGTACTAATAAGTCCTACATCTGATTTCCCTGTTGACCAGAGAGTCTCTGGTATGTCTCGTAAGGCTTTTTCCTCTTCCTCTAGTAAGAGTGCTACTCAGCTGTCCTCACTTGCCTGTGAGTGCGCAGCTGGGTGTGTCTGTGTTATCCAATTTAATTTCTGCTTTTGTACTCCTTGTTCAGAGAGTTCTAACTCTGTCTGTTTTTCCCACCTTGTGACTTTTTCTCCTAGGTCTGCCCACTTTAAATTTCTATTTTTAGTTAAACTTACATGTGGTAATCGATTAGATTTGTAAAGTGCTAGAAATTCCTGGGGCAATGAACAGCTTACTACACTGTTTCCTTCTGTGTCCCAGTACAAATTTCGTAATACTAACCTATTAGCATGGTTTCTAAACAGATCTTGCTCATATTCCTTATCAGGTCCTGGTCTGCTACAGTAATATAGAGTGCAATGCAACAAATGCTGTTTATCAGTGTCAACGGAGGGGGTTTTACTGATGGCTACATTCATCAGTTCTTCGGTTACTGCCCCTGGACCAGTTGTAACCAAGTCCTGGCTGTACCAGTAAAATGTTTCACCCTCCGGTCGCACTACAAAAGTATCCATTTGTCGCTGTGCCTCCATACCCTGCATAGTTGGAACTACGGCTATGCCAAATATCTGCATTAGGTCTCTGCCCAAGAGATTCACTGGGCATTTTGCAGAAACAACAATTTTGCTTTTCTGGGTCATCCCTGAAACTGGGTCAGTTATCACTATGTTGTGGGAGAGTGGCTCCCGATACAGCTGTCCATTAGCTGCTTTCACTAATATGTAGTCCAGTGATTCTGAATTTTCTGGTAGTTTGGAAGGATGTATCAGGGTCCGTGAAGCCCCTGAGTCACACAGGAATTTGACTTCCCTCCCCTCTACCAGAAGCGTAACTTCCAGTTTTGTGTCTGCCAAGTAGAGCTCTAAGCTTAATAATGCTAAGTCCAAATTTCATTTTCTTCATTATCTATGAATTCATGTACATCCTCTATTTCTTCTGTCACATCCTCTACCCTTTCTATCACATTTGCATTTGTCTTTTCTTGTTTATTCTTATCCAGTGATTCTTGACTGTCGTATAGTCATTCCTCACCCTCCTTATCTTCCGTGGTTACTTTCTTATTTTGCCTGCAATCCCTTGCTAAGTGTCCCTTTTTCCCGCATTTGAAACATTCACCCCTTTTCTTTCTTTCTTCAAAGTCTTCTGATCACTTACCAGATTGTTTGTTTCCCTGGGTATTTTTCTTACCCTTCTTCCCAGTTTGTACTACAAAGAGTTCTGATCCATCTTCTACTGCAAATACTTGAGTTTTCTTTTTCTTTTTACTATTAAAATGCCTTTCAGCATGTCTTGCATATTCAAGTAATGACTGTAATCTACTCGTACGATGATCTACCATGTGCTTTGTAATAAAGCTGCTAATGGGCACAATACTGCCTTTTAAAAATGCATTCTTAATCTGTTGCTCATATGGGGAATCATGTGTTTGATCTTCAGGTACCTGCATTCCACAATGGTTATTAAAACATTCTAATAATATGGCATAATATCTATCAAAAGTTTCACCTTCTTGTTGTATGCATTGATTAATGCAAGTCCAATCATCCCTAGGCTTCCATTTCTCAGAGATTCGGTCTGTCAGACCTTTCACTCTGTTATCCAGTTCTGCGTTACTATGTGGGAGTGGTCTAAGCTCTGTGTCACGGGGATTCCAGTTGCCACTGATCATGTGCCAATCTGGTCCTACGATTTGTCTAACTACTTTCTCTACTTCTCCATTTAAATGGTAACTTAACCTCATGCCTTGTATGTCCTCTAAAATTAACTTTTGGATGGGGAATTCCCTCTGTGGCTTTCCGGATGTCTTCCGGTGTCCACGGTCTATATACTAGAAGAGTTGGATCCTGTCCTGCCTGCGGATTTGGTACTTCTATGAGTGGACATATCTCTTCTTCACTCATAGCTCGTGAATTTTTATTCATTTCATACAATTCAGTATCCCCTCTTAAGTTGCGTGTTCGAGACCTGGTCTCGATAGGATCTCTGACAAACGGTTTTGATTTTGCAGGAACAGCTGGGTATAGTGGAGGTGGATCAGCTTGTCCACTCACTTCATATTCTGGTAAGGGAAGTGGAGGGGGCGGAGGAGGGGCTGTTGCTATTACCAAGTTATTATCTTCTTTATCTAAGAACATTGCTTTTGAATTTTTAATCTTTAGTTCCCTGTGGTTTGCTTCCTCAAGCCACCTGTGTGCCTGAGGGACTCCTAATTGTCGTTGCTTTTTAAGCTGACCTTTTGCGTCTGTTTTAAGTTGTCTAACAAGTTTAATAAGTTAAGGTTTATCTAAATTACCATCAAATTTGTATTTATCAACCCATTTTGTATAATACTTAACATTATCGGCACGCTGTAATTGCATATATTTCGCGTCTTCGGTTAGGGGTGGGTCTCGGGAACTTTTTGTGCACTGATTTCCCATGTTGCCTTAGCTAAGTTAAAAATTGTTACGTAACCCTTCTTTTCACGTGGTACCACAATTTTACACCTTTTCACAGTTTATCTAGAATAACTGCCTACCTATTCTGTTTCCGTGATCTATGACAAGACAGCAATCTTTTTGTCCCTGATCTGCACATGCAAATCTCTCTGACAAAACAATACTGTAACAAGTCCCTGATCTAAAACAGAAAAAAAGGTAAATTCCTCCTTACCTGACCCTCCGTGCGTTGATCCACCGGAACGCTGACTCGTCCTCCAATTCCAGATCAGAAACAGTGGCTGGCTTCTTTCGAACGACAATTCATTCAGAGGTCTTTCAAAACAAAAGAGCCGATGTGGCCACTTCTCCGTACGGGTACATGCCACCGGGCCCAATTCTGACCTAGGCCTAGAGTGAGAGGTACTTTCCGGTCCGAAGGACCAAAACTGTCAAAGGAAAAATATACTTTAAAAATTATCAAAACACAGTAGGTTCAGGTTAAGGCACTTTAATCTTGCAGCAAGGAGACAAAAACGTGCTAATACAGAGTTTGTCTGACTAGAATCAGGAAATACAGGTGTTTTTATACATTTTCTAATAAGACATTGCCTACCAAGCTGACGTAGTGAATCACAAGTTTTGTCATCATTACTTCACAGTCATTGTTTTTACAATATTCTGCTGGTACCATCAATTTTTGTGAGAAACTTCCTAAGAAAAACAACGTGGCCTTGGCTACCACCGGTTAGATATATGCAATGTTACCATTCAAGGTACTGTGGCTAATTCAAGCACAAAGCAAGTATAGATTGCAGTTCATTTCTCTAACAGTCCTTTGTCTATGTTATCTCTAAACCTCTGCAGCTGCACATGTTCTCATACTTCGAAGAGAGCTGATTGTTTAAAATCATTACATTTACAGAATATAGCATTGTTCATTCATTTTTCCTGACCCAGCAGATAATCACCTGCTTCTCAAGTACATTTCCAAAAGGCATAAACCTGAATATTGCTGTGCTAGCAATTACTAGGTCAGAGGGCATCTTGCAAGTTTCAGAAAGCACACTGCAGTTTCACAAAGCATCTTTTCAGTCTCATATGAAACTCAACTGTATATAAAACAGTGCATATAAAATAGAATGAAAAACGTGTTAACTTATTTAGTTTCTAATTAGCATTAAGCAAAACACACATTAATACATATTTTTATGACAGGGATGTAGGACACCAATGGGTCCATCTGGTGAGCCACCAAAGAAGGCCAAAAAGGCCTGAACCTTCATCTGCACTTGTGGTTTTGGACATTCCTGTCAAGGCCAGTGAAGGACTGGAGGCCTGATTGATCTCTGGTTCCCAACCTTCAGTGGGTACCATTTCAGAAGCTGTCAGGGAGGGTGCCAGTAGCACATCTGCAAAGGCAATGCAGACATTCATTCAGAGCGATGAGAGAATTACGGCCCACTATCTCAGCCATCCTGAGCAGTGTTCCTCTACCTCCTCCAGCTACCTCATCTCTAGCAATTCCTTCGCCTGACACAGAGCCTAGTCTAATGTCTGCTGTTCCATCTCAGCCTAGGGTGGATCTTCCTGGTAAAAAAGAAACAAACATGTTTCTCTACTCCAGGATCCTTCTCCTGATTGGCAGGCCTTCTCATAGAGAATTTTGAATGCCTTCATGGCTTTAAACCCGTCCTCAGGTCTTCCACCCATCTCTGTCCCTTCTTCCACTCAGCAGGCCCCTGGTGAGGAGGAAGATTCCTCTTCTTCATCTGGTGTTTCCTCATTCTACACTTCCCAAATTGAGTCTTCCCTGGGATATGCTTCACCTGAATTAGATTCCAACAGTGGGGATGCTCCAGAGGAAAATTTGTCCTTTAGAGAAACTATCTCCAGGATGAGAGATCACTTCAAAAGGGAAAGTAGTCCAGTATCTGAAGTTAAAAAGAGATACTGTGACCTGTTGCAGATGGATTCTCCTCCTCCCTTGGCCATTCCTCCTGTTCTTCCTGCCTTTCTGTCAGTGTCTAAGACTCCAGATTCTCAACCTCCAGTCCCTAAAAGACCTGACAGATTCTGTAAGGTCCCTGAAGACAGTAAGTCCCGTTCAAATGTCCTTCAGCAGACCCTGCAGTTGTCTCTCTCTCTGCAGACAAACCGTACAGATTGCTTCCCTATACCAATTTGCTTCCTTCAGACAAGGATAGTAAAATGATGAAAAGGTTAAGGAATAAAATGTATACCTCCTCTGCCCTGGCTTTCAGAGCGGTTAACTACCAGACCTATTTGGCAAAATATGTCCTAGCCTTGCTTTCCCAAGCTTTTAAGATGGTATCAGACATTCCTGATGCTCCAGCCAAGGCGCAGCTGGCCTCTCTACTGTCCTCCTCAGCCCAAGTGCTTAGACACACTATTAAATGCAGTTGTGATACAGCTGAGGTATCAGCAAGGTCAAGAGCTTCAGGTTCTGTACTTAGGAGGTACTAATTTATTTTATTTTACATTTGTTTACTGGGAGAGTCCAACTGGGCGTAAAACCCTTTTTCAGTGGAGGCCTGGGGAGAAAAGCTCCATTGTTAGTAAACTATTTTGTTAGTAGTAAAATTGTATAATACATTAAAGAAAAAAATAGTAACAGACATTCATAACGGTAAAAAGACTAGAAGAGAATAAATTGGTCAAGTGGGAGTCAAGACCAATAATCGTGTATAACAATGCTTCTAGAAGACAGTTCTTACAGTAGTAGCGGTTAGCGACATTGTATACAATGAGTGCAATTGCAATACTTAGTCTTATATACAGGTAGCATAGCAAACTGAAGACTTAAAAATCTGTTGGATATTAACAGTAACAGAGGGAAAAAAAACAACATAAGGTAGTTGTATGTCTTAAATTCAGTGCTCATTACATATGCAATTAAAATTTAAAAATCAGCTAGTTCCATGGTTTGGGCTATGCCTAGTACATGTACAAGTCCAGGAATTGGTGAGGTGGGCTTTAATGTGATGCTTTTAAGCTAGTTATATTTCTAATTTCAAGTGGTAAGGCATTCCACAGTTTAGCAATGTAGTAGAAATATAATCACCTGAGCTATTTTTACTCCTGGTTACTTCAATTAGAGCTTTATTATTGGATCTTAGTGGACGGGTACTTATATGGGGCTTGAGGAGGCCTTGTAGAGCTGGTGTTTTATTGGGTTTATAGTACATTTGGTGGGCGGTAGAGAGTTGCATGAGAATGAGCTGGTGGGGTAGTTCTAACCAAGATAGTTGTCTTAGGGTCTTACAATAATGGGTTCTAGGACAGCTAGTGGAAAATTTAGCATCTAGCTTGCTTAGGTCTGATTTGGAGAAGTTGGTTAAGGATGGGTGAGGCATATAGTAAAGTTGACAGAAGATGAGTTCTGGCTGTGGTTATTCTGGAGTTTGTGGTTAGGTCGTTTTGCATCTGTATAAGGTACCTATATTCTTGTGTACTTTTTTTAGTCTGGGCAATGTGCAAGTCGAACTTCAGATTTTGATCAGTAACAACACTGAGAAGTTGGGTGGATGGTACTGGTTCCATCAAAGTCTTATTACTGGATGTGATGTTGAAGTAAGTGGATTGGGTTTTGAATTTAGTGGAGTGGAAGAGCATGAGTTTAGTTTTATTTGGGTTCAAGATTAATTGGGCATCCGCCAACCATAATTCAATAGCATTGAAGGATGTTTGGGTTAAGCTCTGTAGTTCAGGTAGAGTTGGGGCAGAACTTATGACAGTGGAGTCATCTGCATACAGTATAAGGGTGGCTAGAGTTGTAGCATTATGGAGATTGTGTAAACAGGTTAAAAAGGAGGGGCTGAGACTAGACCCTTGAGGCATGCCCATAGTCACTGGTAGTAAGGGAGAAAGAGCCTTGTTCCACCGTACAGCTTGTTGCCGATCTATGAGTTAGTTCTGAAACCAGGCTAGAGTGGAGTAGCTTAGGTTCAGTTAGGACAAGGCAGTCAGCAGTTTGAGACACTGTATCGAAGGCTTTTGATAAGTCTAAAATGATTGCTGATACTAGCTCACCTGTATTTCTAAGTTGACTGATTGTTAGTGAAGCTAATAAGGGCTGTGGTAGTACTATGTTAGGGGCGAAATCCGTGCTGAGTATTTGTAAGTAATTTATTGTCTAGAAGATGGTTAAGTATTTGGTATGAACACACCTTTCAAGGATTTTTGATAGCGGGGATAGGATTGCTATGGGCCGATAGTTAGAGAAGTCGGTGGAGAGACCTCCTTTGTGTAGGGGTATGATGTGAGCAATTTTCCAGAGTGTGGGGTTGCATTGCTCAGGTATGGAACAGTTAATTAATAGGGAAACTGGATAGGAGATGGCTTCAGCTGCTATTTTTAAGTATGTTGAGGGTAGGTTGTCAACTACCAGGGTTGTCGGTTTTAGCCTGAGCAAGTATGTGTGTGTTGGGACTGGTTTTAAGGAGAATGTGTTGTTGTTATCTAGTAGAGAGGTTAGGTTGATGGGCAGTGATGGGAAGTTTTGGTTAGTAAGGATTTTGATGGAGTCAGTGAAATATTTATTAAACTGGGTAATACATTCTAGGGGATTACTTGCTGTTGGTTGAGGGGTCTTAGTTTGACCTGGTTGTAGTATTTTATTTTAAGTGGTCCAGAATTTGAGGATTATTTTGGTATTCAAGTCTCATTTGGGTTTTGACTTTGTTTCTTAGCTGGAGATACTTCTGGTGAGTAACTCTTGATTTATTGTGGGTCCATTCATGCCACACTTTATCCCTTTGTTTTAGGAGTGATTTTGTATGTTTAGTGTGCCAAGGAGAGTAATTAGATTTTGCTCGTATTGTCCTGATAGGAGCCGTGTTATTTAAGTTATTTAAAAATGTGGTGTTAAAGTAGTCGACTGCACAGCCTGAAATTTCTGGTGTTGCGAATTTGGTAAGTAGATGGGATTTTTGTAGGATTTGCCTGATGACGTATAATGTATATTGGGAGGTGGTCACTGAGTGAATCGGGGAGGGTACCAGAACTATAAGAAAGTGTGGAGTAGTTGGTGAGAATCCAGTCAAGGATAGTTTCCTTTTTAGTAGTTTTATCAAACCTTGTTGTGGTTTGAATTAATTGGGTAAAGCCGTAGAGGTTGATATGGGTGGTAGGGTGGTCAGAGTTGTAGGAGTACCAGTTAATATTAGTCTGCTAGTATAATGGTCTCTTGTGGGAGGTTATTGGAGGACCATTGTAGGATGGTTTCAAGTTTGTCTATGTTGTTGCCAGGAGGAATATAGGTACCTGTGATGTTGATTTTTTTTATTTTGGTTAAGATTTATTTTAGCCAAGGGTATTTCTAAGATGGAGATATTAGGGGGGGTAAGGTTAACCCTGTCTAATGTAAGATGGCTTTTGAAGAGCAGGGCTATACCGCCACCCCTTTTTGTTTTCGTATCTTTCCTGAGAATGCTATAGCCAGTGGGAAGCATTTCATTATCAAGGATATCTGGTTTGAGCCAGGTTTCTGTCCGAAGGACAATGTTAGGGGAATACAGAGAGAGGCTTGCATGAAGTTCCTTTATTTTGTTTAAAATGCTTCTTATGTTTGTTTATTATGAGTAGATCATTACTTTTTCTGGGGATATTAAGAGAGTGGTTTTGCGCACTGATTGTGTTGTCCAGAAAGGGTGAGGGTCTGGGGTTTTGGTGAATGCCTCCACTAAGACTGAGTAGGATGGCTGTTAAGTAGTTGTTCTTTAGGTATTTGAGTATTAGTTTATTGTATTGCACAGTTGCCTTTGCCTGAAGATATTAAGGCTGAAGTTATGGATGCACCTCTAGACAGTGATGCCCTTTTTGGTGCTGAAACTGCAGCCCTTTTCAAGTCCTTGCATGACAAAGGGAAAGAGTTTAAGGAACTGAAACACATTTTTGTGTCCTCATTCCCTAAATACCACAAAAATTACCCTTCACAGACACAACTTGTCAGAAGGAAACAATGCAGATGTTTTTCGTGTTTCACTGATGCAGTCATTACTTTTGGGTAATCTGCTGACAGGTTGCCCTCAGTCGGCCTGAATATCAAAGTCTTGGGTCCTGCTTTGGTTGCTGTCTCCTCTTCCATGACGTCAGGGGTATAAAATATGCAGCTGATGCCATTTTCTTTAGTCTTTCTTGCCGCGCGGTGCCCGAAGCAGAAGCAGTTCGCAAGCGCCGGTCGGCCGACTCCTGAAATTTTCAAATTCGAGTTACAGAACCAAAGTCTTCAATTAAAGCTAAGTACCCCGTTGGGGAAACTTTTTCTTGCTCCATACCGATGTCAGTAAAAGTTAATAATTGCATTATTACTTGTGGGGAGCAGCCTTTCTCAGAGGTGTACCAACCAAAGACATTCTAGAGGCTGCTACTTGGAGTTCTGTGCATACATTTGCAAAGCATTATCATTTGCCTCTCTTCTCTAAGTCCACGGCAGGCTTTGCCACTGCAGTTTTGCAGGGCCTTATAGCCACTCCTAATGCTATTTAGTCAAAGCCTCACATCCATAGCTTTGGGATTCTACCCAAAAGTAATGACTGCAGCAATGAAACACTAAGAACATAGTACAGTTGTGTACACTTAGCATAAATGTAGATGTTCAAGTGTATTCACTGTTGCAGTCCGGGGTTACCCACCCGCCATCCCCCTTTATTCTGGAGATTCTCTTTCCTTCACTTTATTCTACAACCTTTGTGGTGTATTTGCTTTTAGATGAAGGTAAAGTTTATGTTGTTGCAATTGCATGTATATATAGTTATGTATTTTTTATGTATATTTTTGCTCCCCATTTGGGGGGCACCTGACATCTGGGGCAAGAAAAACTAAAGAAAATGGCGTTGGCTGCCTGTTTCATACCCCTGACGACCTGACGTCATAGAAGAAGAGACAGCAACTTTCGCAGGATCCAAGACTTCGATATTCAGGCCGACTGAGGGCAACCTACCAGCAGATTACCCAAAAGTAATGACTGCAACAGTGAATACACTCGAACATCTACATTTATGGTAAGTGTACACAATTGTACTTTCCCCTCCTTCCCATAAGAAAGGAGCAAGCAGACAGGGATCTTCCAGACCCCAGCAAACCCCTGCCCAAAAGTCCACTTTTCATGACAGACCAGGTACTCTTTTACTACCTGGCAAACTTGGCGAACATTCCCCTTTCCCAGTGCCTATCTTTTTCTCTTAGCTCTTGGAGAAGTATTTCCACTGATCAGTGGGTCCTTTTTGTTATCCAAAATGGCTGTTACATGGTATGGAAATCTGTCCTTCCCTTCTTCGGCATTCCACAACCCCCTCGGGATCAGATTCATCTGTTCCCACAAGTCCTACAGGACTTGCTAAAAGAAGGAACTATTCAAGAAGTTCCACCTCTACAAAAAGGAAGAGGGTTTTACTCAAGAATCTTCCTAGTTCCCAGAAAATAGGGTTCTTGGAGACCAATTCTAGACCTCTCATACCTCAACCTTTTCCTCAAAGTGACAACTTTTCTTATGGTTTCTTTGAAAACTCTCATACCTCTCCTGCTCCTCCAGGCCTTTATAGTCACTCTGAGCGTTAAAGATGCATACATGCTTATCCCCACTCATCCACAATACAGGAAGTTTTTACGCTTTTCTTTTGCTTCCGGTCATTTTCAGTTCAGTGCTTTGCCCTTTTGACTTTCTACGGGGCACCAAGGGTATTCACAAAATGCTTTGTTCCAATCATTGCCTTCTGCAGGCTCCAAGGAGTACTGATCTATCCTTACCTGGCTGACCTGCTAATTCAAGTAGCCTACCCAGGCACTCTAAAAGAAAACCTACCCTTCACTGTTTCTTTGCTTCAAGGCCTAGGGTTCACCTTAAACTCCAGCAAGTCCTGTTTCAGTCCTTCCAGGGATCAGATTTTCCTAGGATGCAGACTAAGAATAGATTAGATGAAGACTTTCATCCCTCCTGAAAAGGTGGAAACTCTATACTCAACAACTTCCACAACCTACTCCCCTTAACCTCCATCTCTGCCAGAGAGTACTTGCACATGCTAGGATTCATGGCATCACTGATTCCCATGCTACCCCAAGCCAGGCTCCATATGTGGAAAATCCAGTGTTTTTTAAAAACACTTTGCAGCCATCATGCTTATCTCCTGGAATTCTTACTCCCAGTTCTTCCTTGCATGAAGTGAGAAATTCAGTGGTGGGTTCAACATATTCAACTGAATCGAGGGCTTCCATTTCAGCAGCCAGACTCACTTCAGGAATTCTACATAGATGTCTCAGAACTGGGGTGGGGACCAACTCTAGGGCAACTAAACGTCCATGTTCTTGGGTCTACCTCAGTCAAGAAGCAACATATCAGGGTAAAAAACTTTGATTCTGGCCCTTCAAGCCTTCCTCTCCTCCCTTCTCGCTGGAGCCCTGAAGATATTCACAGACAACACTACAGTTCTGTGGTATGTGAACAAACAGAGGGGCACCAAGTCTTATTTGCTTTGCAGAGAGATTGCCTCCCAAGCGAAGGTTTTGTTGCAAGCAGTTTCTATTCCTTCAGCTCAAAATGTGATGGCATACACTATAAGCAGGTTCATGACACAAGCCCATGAATGGATGCTTTACAGGGATGAGTTTCTGGATTGTCTGCACTGGTGGGATACTCCTCAAATAGATCTGTTTGCCTCCTCCATGAACAGACAACTTCCAAAGTTTTGTGCCAGAGTTCCACATCCTCTGGTGTGGAAGGTGGATGCCCTAGCCTTCTCATAGAAGGGGATGTTTCTTTTGGTATCCCCCCTCAACTCATCCAAAAGGTCCTGGTTGAAGATCAGCAGGACAGGCCAAAAATCTTGCCGGTGACTCCCTTTTGGCCAAGACAGCACTGTATATTCTTCGTGTTTCACTGTTACAGTCATCACACTTGGGTTATCTGCCTGCAGGTAACCCTCAGTCAGCCCAAATACCAGAGTCTTAGTATTTCTGTGTCGGATGCTGTCGCTTCTTCTATGACGTCAGGTCATCAGGGATATAAAAACAGGCAGCCGACGCAATTACATTCGTCTTTCTTACCGAGGAGGAGCCCGAAGCAGAAGCAGTTCGCAAGTGCCGGTTGGCCGCGACCTCAAATTTTCATTTTTCAAGTTGATAATCCTGAAGTCTTCTAAAGCTAAGTACCCCATTGGGGATTCTTTTTTCTTGCTCTAACCAATATCAGAAAAAGTTAACAATTCTCTTGTCTGTGGAAAGCCAATACCTCACAGAGATTTTCATTCTTACTGCGTCACCTGTTTAGGCCCAGACCACGACGTCCCTCGCTGTCGGATGTTCTTCGTGTTTCACTGTTGCAGTCAATACATTTGGGTAATCCTGCTGGCAGATTGCCCTCAGTCGGCCTGAATTCCAAAGTCCTGGGTCCTGCGTTGGCTGCTGTCAGGTCGTCAGGGGTATAAAAGAAGCAGCCAACACCAATTTCTTCAGTCATTCTTGCCGTGCGGTGCCCGAAGCAGAAGCAGTTCGCAAGTGCCAGTCAGCCGACTCCTGAGATTTTTGTGTTAGAGTTTCAGACCCGAAGTCCTCAATAAAGCTAAGTACCCCGTTGGGGAAACTTTTTTCTTGCTCCAGACCGATGTCAGAAAAAGTTAATAATTGTATTTCTTGTGGAAAGCAAATACCTCATAAGGACGTTCATTCTTACTGTATTCCTTGCCTAGGCCCTGATCACAATGTTTCTGGTTGCCGGTTTTGTGCTAGATTTAACCAACGCGCTATTAAGCATCAGTATGATTTTGCTTTAAACTATTTTGGACGCCGGTTTAATTATCCAGAAATGTTGTCGGATAGCCATCCGACTACTAGAGTTCACAAAAAATGCAAAGAAAAGGAGAGAGATAAACAACCGAGGTCCAAAACAGACGAAGCTTCTCCTAAGCCAGTCGCCGGTTTGCCGGTTCTCAGTGAGGCACTTTCACAACCTCTGACGCCCGCTACTTTAGAGTTGCAGGCCGCTTCCAACTCCCACATGGTGTCGGCTATGCCGCTGGAAACTCAAGGTATTGGAGCCTCGGACACTATTCCCTCAGATGGGTCCGTTGCCGCTGAGCAGGCACCGGCTTCTGAGGGTGTTTTCAGACCTCAACATCTTTACATTAAACCGACTTCAGCTTCAAAGACAAAGACTAAAGCACCTTCTAAAGCAAAGAAACAAACTCAAGAGCCACATGGACAGGCCTCTATGCCCAAAAAACAGATGCTCAAAATGGCCGAAGACTTGATTACCTTGATCAGGGGTTCCCATCCCCCTCCTGATAAGATGCCTAGGCAAGAGACTGACTGAATCTTCAGATCAGGTTTCTATTTCTTCTGATTCCTCTTCTGATGAGGAATATTCTCTTCCCCCCTATGAAGATTCTGATGCTGAAAAATCTATACCTTCAGCTTCTCCTCCAGAGGACTATTCTTTTGGGGAAACCTTGCATACCATGAGGGATCATTTCCACTGGGAGAGCCAAGATTTTTCAGAATCTAAAAAGAGGCTCGGGGATTTCCTTTTACTAACTCAACACAGGCCTCTAGCCATTCCACCTGTGTTAGACGTTGTAGATGTGTTTTTGGAGTCTAATCTGACCCCGACTCCTTACCTCCAGCTCCAGTTAAGCCTGATAGATATTACAGGGTTCCTGACTCTCATAAATTCCTTTTTAAAAACCTGGCTGCAGACCCAGAAACTATTTCACAGGGTCCAAAAGGAGGTAAGGCTTCCGCTGCAAAAAAACCTACCCCCTCTGACAGGGATTCTAGGGCACTGGATAGATGGGGAAAAAAGGTTTACACATCTGCTACCTTGGCAATAAGGACCTTAAACTGTCAGTTTCATATGCTCAGATATCAGCAGCATGTCATGGCATTGCTTAAACAGAAAATGTTAAACTCTGAATGTGCAGAAAACAAGGAAATGCAGGATTTATTGCATGCAGCTGAACAAGTTGGAAAGCATACTTTGCAATGTGGTTTTGATTCTTTGGAGGCCTCCTGCAGGGCCGCTGTTACGGGTTATGTAATTAAGAGGCATGCTTGGTTAAAGGAACAAAATCTGCCTGATCATGTCAAAGTTAAATTATTAGATGCACCTTTACAGCATGATACTTTGTTTGGTGTTAAGGCAGAAGAGGTGTTAAAGAAAATGGAGGACAAAGCTAAATCTATGCAAACTGTCAAATATTTTTTACAAGTACAGCCACCTAGGTTTCGTAGACACTGGCCTACAAAGAATTGGTCCTTTCCTGTGTCAGACAGACCTCAAAGGGGCAGATCCAGAAGCCCTAGAGGCAAATCCCAGGCGCAAGGTTCATACAGGTCAAAGCAATGGGGTGCTTCTACCTCCAAAGTTGGAGAAGACAAATCACAACCATACAGGAAACAGTCCCAATGACTTCCCCCTGCCTGCACCAAGTACTTATCTCCTGGCAGCACCCTTAGGGGGAAAATTAGCACATTATAACCCAGGACAAGTGGGTTCTAAATATAGTGTCACAAGGCTACAAGTTCCATTTCCATACCCTGCCAAAGACAAACAGCTGGCCAGATCTGCCAAAATATCAATGGGCAGAGGTGCAAAAACAAGTCTCATCCCTCATAGACATGGGGGCCATTCAACAAGTACCAGAGCAAGAGCAGGGACAAGGATTTTACTCAAGACTGTTCTTGGTACCCAGAAAGGAAAAGGCCTGGAGACCAATACTGGACCTATCTATTCTGAACACATTCCTGAATATACCAAAATTCAAAATGTTGACTTTGCAGCAGCTTCTGCCCATGCTGGGCAAGAATGCTTGGCTTGTGACTTTAGACCTAAAAGAGGCACACCTGCATGTCCCAATCAGACAATAATGCAGAAGATGCCTCAGATTCAAGGCTTGCTCAATGCATTACCAATTCTCTGCACTGCCCTTTGGCTTATCTACTGCTCCCAGGGTCTTTACAAAGTGCCTGGCACCAGTAATTGCATTCTGCAGACAGAGGAATACAAATATATCCTTACTTGGACGACTGTCTAATTCAAGCAGAGAACAAGGACATTCTTCTGCAGCATCTGGCATTTGTAAAAAGACTTCTAACATGCCTAGGGTACACAGTCAACGAAAATAAATCAAAACTAGTACCCTGTCAAGAGATAATATTCCTGGGTGCAAGCTTAAATACATGCCCAGATGGCTTATCTCACGCCAGACAAACAAAGGCAACTGACTACCTATTTCAAAATGGTGGCAACAAAAGCCCAGTTATCTGCAAGAAAAATTCTGCAGGCTTTGGGCTTCATGGCATCCTGCATCCTACTAATTCCATATGCAAGACTGCATATGAGGAAACTTCAATGGTACCTAAAAAGTGTTTGGGCTCAACATTGTCACAGCCTGGAAACAATGATTACTCTCATTCCCTGCCTGCAGCAGGAGTTTCGATGGTGGGCGAAGGCTTGTCACCAGAACAAGGGGCAGCCATTCACATTACCCCCAGCCAGCAGACACTAACAACGGATGCATCAGATTATGCCTGAGGGGCCCACATGGCAGGAAGATGCATTCAGGACACATGGTCCTCAAACCAAATGCATCTACATATCAATCAAAAAGAGATGCTAGCTGTTCAAAATGTCCTGACAGCCTTCAAGGACCTACTTCATCCGGGACAACTACTGATAAAGACAGACAACACCATGGTCATGTGGTATATAAACAAGTGGGGGGGGCACACATTCTTACCCCCTTTGCAGACTAACCATGACTTTGTGGAAGACAGCATTGACTTACCAAGTACATCTTCCGGCACAATTCCTGCCAGGAAAGGAAAACACTCTGGCAGACGGACTAAGCAGAAACCTCATGGATCCCCATGAGTGGCAGCTGGATCCACAAGTCTTCAGCATGATAACAAGGAAATGGGGATGCCCGGACATAGATCTATTTGCCTCCCCTCACAACTACCAACTAAAAAGATTCTGCACAAGGAGTTATCACAGACAAGCATTGAAAGTGGACGCCCTATCAGTATATGCCTTTCCTCCACTGCCTCTCCTCCCCAACGTACTCCTAAAGGTCAGACGGGAGAAGCCAAAGATGATACTGATTGCTCCAGACTGGTCCCGCCAGTACTGGTATCCACTCCTAAGGAACTTGTCTCAATGCCCAGCTTGGACCTTACCTCAAATGCCTCATCTACTGTCCCAGCAAAACAAACAGATCCTGCACAACCAACTCAGTACTTTAAACCTGGCAGCATGGTGGATAATGTAGTCATACAAAACACACCTCTCAGTAAAGCTGTGATGGATGTCATTTTGTAAGCCAGAAGGCCTAGTACTAGAAAATCTTATGCTGGAAAATGGAAGAGATTCCGTGCTTGGAACCAGGCACAAGGAACTGATACAGCTGTACCAAATATTCCTCAGATTTTGCAATACTTAACTGAGATGCTGGACAAAGGCCTGTCTTTTTCATCAATTAAAATTCATGCCTCTGCCATGTTGGCTCATTACAATACAGAGCCACCAATCTTTTCTCATCCTTTATTAAAGCAGTACCTCAGAGGAGCCAAAAATTTAAGGCCTCCAAGGAGATCACCAGTAACTGCTTGGGACCTCAACTATGTTTTGGAAAAACTCACCCTGCCTCCTTTTGAGCCAGTGGCTACTGCTGATATAAAGTTTTTATCTAGGAAAATAGCTCTACTCCTAGCAATAACTTCTGCAGGACGAGTTTCAGAGCTGCAGTCACTCATGGCTGTGGAACCTTATATCATTTTTTATCCAGACAGGGTCTCTCTGAGGATAAACCCAACATTTATGCCTAAGGTGGTGTCCACTGTGGCTCTTAACCAAACTATTCATCTGCCAACTTTTTATCCAAATCCATAGAACAAGGGGGAGAGAATTCTGCATTCCTTGGACGTACACAGACAGCTTAGATTCTACTTGGGCAGAACCAACGTTTTCAGGAAGACAGAACAATTACTAGTGGCATATGCTGCAGGATCACAAGAAAAGGCCATCTCAAAGCAGACTATTTCAAAGTGGATAGGCCACTGCATTCATTTCTGCTATTTCCACCATGGCAAGCCAGTGCCTAAGAGCATTAGGCCACATTCAACCAGAGCTGCAGACACTTCAGCAGCCTTTCTCAGGGGAGTACCAACCAAATACATTTTAGATGCTGCTACTTGGAGTTCAGTGCACACATTTACAAAGCACTATCATCTGCCACTCTACTCTAAATCCAGGGCAGGCTTTGCCACTGCAGTTCTGCAGGGCCTCATAGCCGCTCCTAATGCTGTTTAGCTCCAGCCTCCCAACCATAGCTTTGGGACTTTACCCAAATGTAATGACTGCAACAGTGAAACACGAAGAACATAGTACAGTTGTGTACACTTACCATAAATGTAGATGTTTGAGTGTATTCATTGTTGCAGTCCAGGTTACCCACCCGCCATCCCTCTTTTTTTCTGCTGGAACTTTTCTTTCCTTCTCTGATTTATACAACCTATGTGGTGTATTTGATTGTAGATGAAGGTAAAGTTTATATTGGTGTATGTGTTTTTATACATATATACATATATATATATATATATATATATGCTACCCTTTTAGGGGGCACCTGACATCTGGGGCAAGAAAAACTGAAGAAAATGGCGTTGGCTGCTTCTTTTATACCCCTGACGACCTGACGTCAGGGAAGAGATGACAGTGGCCGATGCAGGACCCAGGACTTTGGAATACAGGCCGACTGAGGGCAACCTGCCAGCAGGATTACCCAAATGTAATGACTGCAACAGTGAATACACTCGAGCATCTACATTTATGGTAAGTGTACACAACTGTACTTTTTCTGCCTTGTTTAACGACTGAGCCATTCGTCGTCTGGCTATTTTTTCTCAAAATTCTTTCTCTCCCTGTCTCCGTATTTTGAAATGGCTTTGGTAAGCCATCCGACTACCAATCTTCCGAAAAAATGCAAGGATAAAGACAGAGACAGACCGCATAGGTCCAAAACTGCTGACAACGCTTCCGTCAAGCTAGTCGCCAGTCCACCGGTACTCAGTAAGGCGCCTTTGCAGCCCCTTATTCCTGCTTCTATGGAATCGCATGCCTCTGCTGAGACCCATTTGGAGTCCGGTTTGTAGTGTGATGCTTCTTCGACTGTGGAACCAGCGGATGTCTCTACCTTGGATGGGTCTGGAACCCCTGTGCAGGCAACAGCTTCTGAGGGTGTTTTCCGACCTACTGATGTTCTAATTAAACCTATGATTTCTTTTTTAGTCAAAACTACTGGGTTTATTAGGCCCAGAGTATGCACTACACCTAGAAAACCGATGACCAAAGCACATGCCCGGGTCCCCATGCCACAAAAACTAGCTGAGGACCTTATAATACTAATTAGGGGGGAAGCAAGCCTTCCCCAGCAAAGAGACCAAGAATTCAGTTGCCTTCAGATTCTAAAGACCAGGAGTCCGATGACTCTGACCTTTCTGATTATCAGGACATGTCCTTATCAGCCTATGAGGATTCAGATGCAGTGGAATCCATCCCCTGTGCCTCCCCTCCAGAGGATTTCTCTTTTGGTGAAACCTTGCATACTTTGAGAGCATTTCCATTGGGAATGCCAAGACTATCCTCAGTCCAAAAAGAGAATTTTTAGAGCTACCTCAGCACAGGCCTTTAACTATTCCCCCTGTCCTCGATGTTGTGGATGATGTTTTCGTGGAATCCAGTCTTTCTCCAGACACCTTGGCTCCGGCCCCTAGGAAACCTAACTGGTACTACCGAGTACCTGATTCCCGCAAGTTTCTTTTCAAGAATCCTACTGCTGATCCAGAGATCATTTCCCAGGGGACTAAACTTATTAAGGCTACTTCAGCCAAAAATCCTACCCCTTCGGACAGGGATTTCAGAGCTTTAGACAGATGGGGTAAGAAGGTATATACCTCTGCAACTCTTGCTATCAGGGCATTGAATTGCCAGTTTCACATGCTGAAGTACCAACAACATATTATGGAACTCCTTAAACAAAAAATGCTAATATTTCCAGATTGTGCAGAAAGTAAAGATTTGCAAGAGCTTATGCATTCTGCAAGCCAAGTTAGTAAGCATACTTTGCACTGTGGATGTCCTTCAAGGATGTATCTGCAGTCCTTACAAATGGGTTGTCCTGTCGTCAGGCTGCCCTTCGGTCGGCCGGATTCCAAAGTCTGGGTCTGGCCTCGGCTGGTGTCGCACTTGACCCGACGTCATAGCTGCAGTTATTCGGGTATAAAGGCATCAGCCGCCGCCATTTTCCTCCGTCTTTCTTGCCGCGTGGCGCCCGAAGCAGAAGCTGTTCGCAAGTGCCGGTCGGTCAGAACCAGAGATTACTACTACCGAATACTTCTACTACTACCGAAGACTTCTAAAAAGCTAAGTACCCCGTTGGGGACTCTTTCTTGCCTCAGCCGATGTCAGAAAAAGTGAATAACTGTTTAAATTGTGGGAAACAAATACCTCATAAAGATTTCCACTCTTACTGCTTACCTTGCTTAGGTTGCAGACCACGACGTAGCAGCTTGTCTAGCCTGTGCTTCTTTCAACCGACGAACGCTTAGATGTCGGTCTGAATTTGCTGAAGAGTTTTTCGGCTCCGCTTTTGCTTACATTATGCCGTCGGATACTCCGACTACGCAAATTTCTAAAAAACCGCAAGGAAAAGGACCGACACTCGCGGTCCGTGGTTTCGGCCGAAACCGCGGTTAAGCCAACCGCGAGTGTCTCGGTTTCGGCTGAAACAGAGTCCACGGTTCTTCCTTCGGCTGTAAGCTTGCCACTTACCGAGGCCTCATCCAGCTTGGCTGAATTTGCTACTGAAATCCCACCTGCTCCTGCAGGTTCACAGGATTTATCAGATACTATCCCTTTGGATATTTCTACCCCTGCACGTGGAGCTGCTAGGCCTCCTGCATCCATGTCGATTAAGGCCTTTGCCAGGGCCAAAGCAGCAAAGACCACCAAAACTGGGCCTGCTAAGACCCCCTCTCACAGGCCCAGTTCTAGTTCACAAATGCTTAGTCTAGCAGAGGATCTCATTTCCTTGATCCGGGGATCCCAAACACATCCAGACAGGGCCTCTCACCCACCTCCAGAGAAGAGGACTAGAGTAGAGCCCCCTGAGCCAGTTTCTTCAGATGGCTCCTCTGATGAATCAGATAATTCAGACCCTCCAGAGGCCCCTTTTTCTCCTTATGAGGACTCTGATGCAGAAGAGTCCATTCCTTCTGCCTCTCCGCCTGAGGAATTTTCTTTTGGAGAAACCTTGCATGCTATGAGGGAACAATTTCAATGGCAGGGCCAGGATTTTTCAGACTCTAGGAAAAGGCTTAGAACCTTTTTGCATTTGCCACAGCATAGGCCTTTAGCCATTCCTCCAGTACTTACTGTTGTGGATGATGCTTTTAATGATGCTTGTACTGCTCCTGATTCTCTTCCTCCGGCCCCTGCTAAGCCCGATAGGTACTACAGGGTTCCGGACACACATTATCATTTGTATAAGGCCCATTTGCAGATCCCGAAACTATCTCCCAGGGACCCAAGGCTGTAGCAGCTACCTCTACCAAAACCCCTCCTCTGAAAGGGAATCTAGGGCCTTAGAGAGATGGGGTAAAAAAGTTTACACTTCTGCTACTCTTTCAGCCAGGGCCTTGAACTGTCAATTCCACATGATCCAGTATCAAGAATTTATGTTAGACCAGTTAACTAAAAAGCTGTCCTCGGATGAACCATTAGACAAAAAATCTGTTCAAGAAATGGTACATAACATTCAGCAGGTCAGTAACCATTCCTTAAAATGCGGCTATGATGCACTGGAGGCTTCCTTTAGATCAGCCATGACTGGCACAGTGATCAGAAGACATGCATGGTTAAAAGAGCAGGCCTTACCAGGTCATGTTAAATCAAAGCTACTGGATGCTCCCATGGACAAGATCAATTTGTTTGGCTCTCCCGCACAACAGGTGCTGAAGAAGGTGGAAGAGAAGGCAAAATCTGTCCAGACAGTCAAAGATTTCTTACAGGTCCAACCTCCAAGGTTTAGCAGGAATTGGCCCTCCAAGAATTGGTCCTTTCCAGACACCTCCAAAGCTCAGAGAGGCAGGAATAGGCGCTCAAGAGGCAGGGGTCAATCCAGAGGTGCCTACAGGGGACGTCAGTGGCAGCCTAACAACCAGCGAGGTACAGCCACAGATACAGCCACCAACACGACTACAGGACAATCACAGTGACTTGGCTCTAGCACCGCCTACCAGGGAACAACTAGAAGCACCCTTAGGCGGAAAGCTAGCCTTATTTTCAGTAAACTGGCATTACATCACAGGAGACAAGTGGATTTTGCAGACAATAGACCAAGGTTACAGGTTTCACTTCCATACTCTTACCAAGGAAGAGAGGAATGCCAAACCTACCTCCAAATCAAAAGGCAGAAGCTCTAAAGCAAATAACTCACTTACTAAGGATGAGAGCTGTAGAAAGGGTACCATCTGTGGAGCAAGGACAAGGATTTTACTCCAGGCTCTTCCTGGTACCAAGAAAAGAAAACCAATGGAGACCTATTCTCGACTTGTCCGCTTTAAACACATACCTCATTGTCCCAAAATTCAAAATGCTGACCCTACAGCAGCTTCTTCCCATGTTGGGCAAGGAGTCTTGGCTGGTAACTCTAGATCTCAAGGAGGCATACCTGCACGTCCCCATACGACCAAATTGCAGAAGATACCTCAGATTTCTTGCAGGATCAGAGCATTATCAATTCTCAGCATTGCCCTTTGGCTTATCTACTGCGCCCAGAGTGTTCACGAAATGCCTGGCATCAGTAATTGCTCATTGCAGGCTTCAGGGAATTCAAATCTACCCTTACCTGGACGACTGCCTGCTACAAGCGGACAACAAAAACAAACTAGCAGAAGACTTAAAAAGGGTCACTTATCTACTGCAAGCCCTGGGATACACAGTCAATATAAAAAAGTCAAGGCTGATACCATCCCAAAGGATAACCTTTTTGGGTGCAGAGCTGGACACATCACAACGAATGGCATTTCTAACAGTAGAAAAACAGGAGCAACTCCCTCTCTACTTCTTGGCATTAACAAAACAGAATCAGCTAACAGCAAGAAAAGTCCTGCAAGCCTTGGGTTTCATGGCATCCTGCATAATTTTGGTTCCACATGCCAGACTGCATATGAGAAAGTTACAGTGGTACCTAAGGAATTTATGGTCCCAGCACAAGCACAGCCTAGAAACCCAAATTCCAATAATCCCATGCCTGAAGCAAGAATTCAAATGGTGGGCTAAGGCCTGTCAATCGAACAAAGGACTGCCCTTCCACAGCACTCAACCAAGCCAGACCATCACAACGGACGCCTCAGACCTCGGTTGGGGGGCACACATGCTGGACAAGTGCATACAGGGCTTATGGACTCAAGACCAGCAGCACCTACACATAAATCAAAAGGAAATGCTGGCAGTAAAACTGACAATTCAGACATTCAGACCATTTCTTCGACAAGGTCAACTGTTGATAAGGACAGACAACACCACAGTTATGTGGTACATCAACAAACAGGGAGGCACACATTCGTACCCTCTATGCCGGATGGCAATGGAACTCTGGAATGTGGCCCTGAGCCTCAACATTCAGTTACAAGCAATTTTTGTGCCAGGAAAAGAAAACATACTAGCAGACATTCTAAGCAGAACTACCACGGATGCCCACGAATGGATTCTGTATCTGGACATATTCAAAACCATTACAAGAAAATGGGGACTACCAGAAATAGACTTATTTGCATCCCCACGCAATCACCAACTGAAGAAATTCTGCACAAGGACGTACCACCCACTTGCTTGGAAAGTGGACCCCCTATCTTTCAGTTGGAAAAACCTGACAGCATATGCATTCCCACCACTTCCTTTGATGCACAAGGTGCTATTGAAGATCAAAGAAGACCGTCCAAGGATCATCCTGATAGCTCCAGACTGGCCAAGGCAACATTGGTACCCATTACTTAGGAGCATGTCTCGGGAACAAATATGGCCTCTACCACTGGTTCCCTTACTGTTAACACAGAACAACAACAACACCCTGCATCCAAACCTGAAAACACTGCAGCTGACTGCCTGGAACATTGCATAAGACCAAATAACCCAAGTTTATCCCAAAGGGTTAAAGACATTATCTTGGAGGCTCGCAGACCCTCAACAAGAAAAAAATTATTCAGCAAAATGGAAAAGATATCACATTTGGAGTACTGCAAAAGGAGAAAATGTGTCACTGGTAAACATAGCCAACATCCTGGAATACTTGGCAGAGCTCTTCCACAACGGCCTGTCCTATTCTTCCATTAAGATTCATGCATCAGCTATTTCAGCAGAATACAACTTGGATCCTCCAGTCTTCTCACATCCTCTGCTCAGGCAGTTTCTGAGAGGAATTAAAAATGTAAAACCACCTAGGAAGCCACCATTGCCAGCATGGGACTTGAACTTTGTGCTAGAAAAGTTGACACTCCCCCCTTTCGAACCAGCAGCTACAGCAGAATTACAATACTTATCATGGAAAACTGCTTTCCTGCTTGCAATCACTTCAGCTGGAAGGGTATCTGAGCTACAGGCATTAATGGCAGTTCAGCCCTTCCTGATCTTCCATCAAGATAGAGTGTCCATGAGAACAAATCCTACTTTTATGCCAAAGGTGGTCTCCAGGGTATCTTTAAACCAAGCTATCCACCTACCTACATTCTTCCCCAACCCACAGAACAGGGGAGAAAGACTGTTGCATACCTTGGATGTACATAGACAATTACGTTACTACCTGGACAGGACCAAGGGCAATAGAAAAACTGACCAGCTACTGGTAGCATATGCAACAGGAATGGAAGGAAAAGCAATTTCAAAACAGACAATCTCTAAGTGGATAGGAAATTGCATTAGATTTTGTTACGCCTACCATGGGAAGAAAACTCCAGAAAACATCAGGCCTCATTCTACAAGGGCTACAGTCACTACCACAGCTTTTCTACGAGGAGTGGCTACCAAAGACATTTTAGAGGCTGCTACTTGGAGCTCCGTGCATACATTTGCCAAGCATTATAATTTACCTTTATACTCCAGATCCCGAGCAGGTTTTGCCACTGCTGTTTTGCAAGGGATCTTAACTACACCATAATCTTATTTCTCCTCCTCCCCCAGTTTGGCTATGGTATTCTACCCATTTGTAAGGACTGCAGATGCATCCTTGAAGGACATAGTACAGTTTTGTACCTACCATAAATGTAGATGTCCGATAGGCATGCATCTGCAGTCAGGATTACCCACTCTCCTTCCCCTCTGTGGTACTCCTAGGGTATTTGTCCATCTTGTAGCTAGCTGGGGGAATCTATTATGGTGTATTTGTTTGTATATATGTACATACATGCTTATTTTTTGTTTGCTCTCTACTATTTGGAACCATTTGCATTTATCCAAATTTAGCCTTCCTAGAGGGCACCTGGCATCTGGGGCAAGAAACACTGAGGAAAATGGCGTCGGCTGATGCCTTTATACCCGAATAACTGCAGCTATGACGTCGGGTCAAGTGCGACACCAGCCGAGGCCAGACCCAGACTTTGGAATCCGGCCGACCGAAGGGCTGCCTGACGACAGGACAACCCATTTGTAAGGACTGCAGATGCATGCCTATCGGACATCTACATTTATGGTAGGTACAAAACTGTACTTTTTGATGCCCTAGAAGCATCTTGCAGGGCTGCAGTCACTGGCTCTGTACTGAGAAGACATGCTTGGCTGAAGGAGCAGACCTTGCCAGATCATGTCAAATCCAAATTACTAGATGCTCCTTTAAATAAGGACGTTTTGTTTGGCATCAAAGCAGAATTTGTTCTTAAAAAGATGGAAGAAAAAGCTAAATCTATGCAAACTGTTAGAAGAATTATTGCAAGTGCAGTCACCTCGATTCAGTAGGCATTGCCCTTCAAAACACTGGTCCTTTCCAGCCCCCTCCAGGCCTTCCCAAACAAGACCCAGGGGAAACAGACCACCCAGACTACAGTCTCAGGGTATGCAGAGATCTAAGCAATGGATTGCTCCCACCCCTAAAACAGGGAGTGGTAAGCCACCTCCCTTGGGAAAAAGTTCACAATTACTTCTCAACTCTACTTCCCAGCCCTGCCCAATTGCTTGTGCCCTTAAGAGGAAAACTTGCCCTTCGTGCAAAAAATTGGCTGTACTTCACTGACTGATGGGTCCTCAGTATTGTATCCCAGGGGTACAAATTTTATTTCCATTCACTGCCAACCCCAAGTGGATTTCCAGACCTTCCTCCAAACCAGTGGGCAGAGGCTCAAAACCAAGTTCTTTCCCTGCTCAGCATCAAAGCTATTCAACCAGTTCCAGTAGAACAAAGGGTTCAGGGTTTCAAGTCTAGACTATTCCTGGTACCCAGGAAAGAGGGCTCTTGGCACCCAATCCTGTATCTTTCAATTCTCAACACCTTCCTGGCGGTCCCAAAATTCAAGATGCTTACCCTGCAACAGCTTATCCCTATGCTAGCCAAGAATGCCTGGTTAGTCACCCTAGACTTAAAAGAAGCTTATCTGCACATCCCCATCAGGGAATCATGCAGGAAATATCTGTGTTTCAGGGCAGGATCTATGCATTATCAGTTCTCTGCACTTCCCTTTGGCTTATTTACTGCACCCAGGGTATGCACAAAATGCCTGTCTCCAGCCATTGCATACTGCAGGCAGAGAAATAACCAAATTTACCCGTACTTGGACAACTGCCTGATTCAGGCAGGCAGCCAAAATTGCTGCTTCAGCACCTGGCATTTGTAAAAAGCCTTCTTACTTTACTGGAGTAAACCATCCACGAAAAGAAATCACAACTGGTTGCCCAGTCAAAAGATCGTTTTCCTGGGAGCAAGCTTGGACACAACTTCCCACTCACTTCAGAAAAAAACGGTCTGTCTGACAGACTACTTCAAGCAAATGGCCACCAGAATCCAGCTAACTGCAAGAAAAATACTGCAAGCCCTAGGGTTCATGGCCTTATGTATTCTACTAATTCCATATGCAAGACTGCATATGAGGAAACTTCAGTGGTACTTAAAAAGTCTTTGGTGCCAACATTCTCGGGACCTGGAAACAGTCATTCCTATCATACATTGTCTGAGGGCAGAGTTCCTTTGGTGGGCAGAAGCATGCAACCACAACAAGGGACTGCATTTCACTCTACCCCACGCCGCCCAAACCCTGACCACAGATGCATCAGACTATGCATGGGGGGCCCACATGTCTGGCAAATGCATTCAGGGCCACTGGAGCCCAAGCCAAATTCTCCTGCACATCAACCAAAAGGAGGTGCTAGCTGTGCAGAATGCTCTGACAGCTTTCAGATACCTAATCCTTCCAGGACAACTGCTGAAAAAAACATAACACCACAGTTATGTGGTACATAAACAAGTAGGGAGGAACCCATTCTTACCCACTCTGCAGTTAGCCATGACTCTGTGGAGCACAGCATTTGACAACCAAGTACATCAAAAAGCTCAATTCCTGCCAGGCAAACAAAAGTCACTGGCAGACGACTTGGGCAGAGATATCCTAGACCCACACAAATGGAAATTGGAGCCCAGCACCTTCAACCTTCTGATCCAGAGGTGGGGGACCCCAGAGGTGGATCTCTTTGTCTCCCCCCACAACCACCAGTTAAGAAAATTCTGCACCAGGAACCCTCACAGCAGGACCTGGAAGGTGGATGCCCTATCCTTTCAATGGGAAAACCTCTCAATCTGTGCCTTTCCCCATCTGCCCCTTCTCTCAAGAGTACTACTCTAGATAAAAGAAGACAGGCCAAGGACAATTCTGATTGCCCCAGACTGGCCTTGCTAGCACTGGTACCCACTCCTGTGCAGCCTGACAATGGTGCCACCCTGGCACCTACACCAGACCCCTACCTTGCTGTCACAGCAGGAGGGACAGATTTTGCATCCACAATTGCAAACCCTAAATCTTGCAACCTGGCTTATTCCTTGAATACTCCACCAGCAACCCTAAGTAAACAGGTGCTGGACGTCATTCTTAAGCCAGAAGGCCTAATATTAGGAAATCCTATGCAGAAAAGTGGAAAAGATACTGTTCTTGGATTCACTCTACAGGAAAAGACACAGCAGTGCCCTCCTTACCTCTAATCCTGGATTATCTAGCAGAGCTACTCCACAGAGGCCTAGCCTTCTCCTCCATTAAGATTCATGCCTCTGCCATTTTTGCTCATTACAATACTGAGCCACCTCTATTTTCTTACCCTCTCATCAAACAGTTCCTGAGAGGGGCTAACAATTTAAGGCCTCCAAGGAGAGCACCCACCCCTGTTAGGACCTTAACTTTGTACTGGAAAAGCTCACGCTTCCCCCTTTTGAACCAGAGTTAAAATTCCTCTCTTGGAAAACAGCCTTGCTTCTAGCTGTCACTTCAGCTAGAAGATTGTCTGAGCTACAGGCACTGATGGCTGTGGAACCATGTATTATCTTCCATGCCGACAGGAGTTTCCCTCAGGACTAACCCGTCCTTTTATGCCTAAGGTGGTGTCCAGTGTGGCCCTAAACCAATCCATCCATTTGCCCACCTTCTTCCCTAACCCTCAGAATAAAGGGGAAAGGATCCTGCACTCTTTGGACGTGCACAGATAGCTCAGGTTCTACCTTGATAGGACTAAGCCTTTCAGAAAATCTGTCCAGCTGCTAGTCAGCTTTGCAACAGGGGCAGAGGGCAAGGCCATTTCTAAACAAACAATTTCCAAATGGATAGCTCACTACATCCATTTCTGCTACAAGCACCATGGAAAACCAACCCCTCAGGAGGTCAAAACACATTCCACAAGGGCTACTTCTACCTCTACAGCATTTCTCAGGGGAGTCCCTACCAGGGACATTCTGGAAGCTGCAACCTGGAGTTCTGTACACATCTTCACCAAGCATTACCACTTACCTATCTTTTCCAAATCCAGGGCAGGATTTGCTACAGCAGTCTTGTAGGGCCTACTAGCCAGCCCTAACTCTTCTTGACTACCTCCACCCTTCCTCAGCTGTGGGAGTCAACCAAAGTGTGATGACTGCAACAGTGAAACACAAAACATAGTACAGTTGTGTACACTTACCATAAATGTAGATATTAGAGTGTATTCACTCTTGCAGTCCTGGATGTTCTTCATGTTTCACTGTTGCAGTCATTACATTTGGGTTATCTGCTTGCAGGTAGCCCTCAGTCGGCCTGATTAACAAAGTCTTGGGTCCTGTGTCGGTTGCTGTCCCTTCTTCCATGACATCAGGTTGTCAGGGGTATAAAACATGCAGCCGACGCCATTACATCAGTCTTTCTTGCTGTGCGGTGCCCGAAGCATAAGCAGTTTGCAAGTGCCAGTCGGCCGACTCCTGAAATTTTCATTTTTGAGTTTCAGAACCGAAGTCTTCAACTAAAGCTAAGTACCCCGTTGGGGAAACTTTTTCTGGCTCCTTACAGATGTCAGAAAAAGTTAATAATTGCATTACTTGTGGAAAGCAAATACCTCATAATGATTTTCATTCATACTGCATTCCTTGCCTAGGCCCTGACCATGATGTACCTTCCTGTCGGTTTTGTGCTGTATTTAATCAGCGCACTATCCATCGTCGGTATATTTTCGCCTCTAAATATTTCAGTTCTCAGTTTAATTTTCCAGAAATGTCATCGGTTAGCCATCCAACTACCGGGATTCCAAAAAAACACAAAGATAAAGACAGAGACAGGCCGCTGAGGTCCAGAACTGGTGACAACTCTTCTCCTAAGGCAATCGCCAGTTCGCTGATACTCAGTGAGGCGCTTTCGCAGCCCCTGATACCTGCTACTTCTGATTTGCAAGCTTCTACTGAGACCCAATTGGAGTTCGGTATGCCACGAGATGCTTCAACTATGGAACCCATGGATGTCTCTACCTTGGATGGGTCCATAGCCACTGTACTGGCACCGGCTTCTGAGGGTGTATTCAGGCCTACGGACTTGCATATTAAACCAACGCCGCCTCCTTTGCTTAGGCCTAAATCTCGATCCATGTCTAAATAACCGACACCCAGGCCACATGCTCAGGCCTCTAAGCCTAAAAAACAAATGATAAGAATGGCTGAAGATCTAATAACTCTAATCAGGGGTAGCCAACCCCCCCCCTTCTAAGAGGCCTAGGACTGAAGTTGATTATGAATCTTCTGATCAGGATTCTGTTTTTTCTGACTCTTCTGATTATCTGGATTTTCCCTTACCTACTTATGAGGATTCTGATGTGGAGGACTCTATTCCTTCTGCTTCCACTCCTGATGATTTTTCTTTTGGGGAAACCTTACATACTCAAAGGGAGCATTTCCACTGGGAAAGCCAGGATTTTTCTGATTCAAAAAAGAGGCTTAGGGATTTCCTTCTCCTACCTCAGCATAGGCCTTTAGCTATTCCTCCTGTACTAGACATTTTTGTTGATGCTTTCGGAATCTAGTTTGGCCCCTGATTCCCTGCCTCCTGCTCCCAGAAAACCTGACAGAGATACTTCAGGGTCCCTGAGTCCCATAAGTTCCTTTTCAAAAATCCTACTGCAGATCCATAGACTATTTCACAGGGGCCCAAGGGCATTAAGGCTTCTACTGCTTAAACAGAAAATTATGTTGATTCCTGACTGTGTGGAAAATGATTTACAGGATTTAATGCATTCTGCCGAACAAGTTGGAAAACGTACTTTGCAATGTGGTTTTGATTCATTAGAGGCCTCTTGCAGGGCTGCTGTTACTGGGTCTGTGCTCAAAAGACATGCTTGGCTTAAGGAGCAATCTTTGCCTGATCATGTTAAAGCTAAATTGTTGGATGCTCCTTTAAATCAGGACCACCTGTTTGGCAACAAGGCTGAGGAAGTTCTTAAAAAGATGGAAGATAAAGCTAAAACTAAAACTATGCAAACTGTTAAAGATTTTTACCAAACAAAAGCCGACTAGTGAAAAAGATTTTTTTACAAGTTCAGACTCTTAGATTTAGTAGGCACTGGCCCTCTAAGAATTGGTTCTTTCCAGCCCCTTCCAGGTTTTCTCAAGCCAAACCCAGATACAGCAGAAACCCCAGGTTTCAGTCCCAGGGGACTCACAGAGCTAAGCAGTGGGGGGCCTCCAATTCCAAGTCTGGGAATAATAAGACTCCCCCTATGGTAAATTCTCTCAGTGACTTCCTTTTAAAATTTCCAAGCACTTATCAACTGACTGCCCCTTTGGGGGGAACGATTGCTCTTCATGCAAAGAATTGGGAACTCATTACCCAGGACAAATGGGTTTTAAATGTAGTGTCCCAGGGATACAGATTTCACTTCCACACGTTGCCAACACCAAGTTGGTGGCCGGACCTACCCCCAAATCAGTGGACAGAGGCCCAAAAACAAGTACTTTCTTAAGCATAGGGGCTATTCAACTAGTACCAGAAGAGGAAAAGGGACAAGGTTTCTACTCAAGACTTTTCCTGGTACCCAGAAAAGACAATTCATGGCATCCTGTCCTGGACTTGTCGACTCTAAACACTTTTTTGGAGATTCCAAAATTCAAGATGCGGACTCTTCACCAATTACTTCCTATGCTAGTCAAAGATGCCTGGTTGGCAACACTAGATTTAAAAGAAGCATACCTGCACATCCCAATCAGGGAATTTTGCAGAAGATACCTACGCTTCAAAGCAGGCTACATGCACTATCAGTTCTCTGCACTGCCCTTTGGTTTAGCTACTGCACCCAGGGTATTCACAAGGTGTCTAGCTCCAGTTATTGCATTTTGCAGGCAAATAAATATTCAAATATACCCATACCTGGATGATTGTCTAATTCAGGCAGAAAGCCAGGACATACTTTTGAATAATCTGGCCTTTGTAAAAAGGGTTCTAACTTGTTTGGGGTACACCATAAACAAAAAGAAATCGCACCTGGTACCCTGTCAACAAATTATATCCCTGGGAACAAGCCTGAATACAACTTCCCAGATGGCTTACCTCATGCCAGAAAAGCAAATTCATTTGACAACCTACTTCAAAAACCCTGCTATCTGCAAGACAAATACTGCAAGCCGTGGGGTTCATGGCCTCCTGCATTTTTCTAATTCCATATGCAAAACTGCATATGAAGAAGCTACAGTGGTATATAAAAAGCCTATGGTGTCAACATTCTCAAGACCTAGAAACCATGATTCCTATCATACCTTGCCTACACCTAGAGTTCCTTTGGTGAGCAGAGGCCTGCCACCAAAGCAAGGGACTACCTTTCACACCACCCCCTGCCTCCCAAACCCTAACAGATGCATCATATTATGCATGGGGGGCTCACCTGTCAGGGAAGTGCATTCAGGGCAAATGGAACCCAAGTCAAATGCACCTGCATATCGATCAAAAAGAAATGTTAGCTGTACAGAATGCTCTGACAGCCTTCAAGGACCACATTCTTCCAGGACAACTAATGGTAAAGACGGACAACACCACTGTTATGTGGTACATAAACAAGCAGGGGGGTACACATTCTTACCCCCTCTGCAGACTAGCCATGGCGTTGTGGAACACAGCCTTGAGCTACCAAGTGCACCTACAAGCTCAATTCCTGCCAGGAAAATTAAATACACTGGCAGAAGGACTAAGCAGAAACCTCATGGACCCACACGAGTGGAAACTGGAAATAAGGATTTTCAACATGTTGACAAAAGGGGGAGCCCAGATATAAACCTGTTTGCCTCTCACCAGAACTACCAGTTGGACAAATTTTGCACAAGGACTCCCCACAAACAAGCCTGGAAAGTGGATGCTCTGACCTTCAGCTGGAAAAACCTATCAGTCTATGCCTTCCCCCCTCTGCCTCTGCTCTCCAAAGTGCTACTAAAAATCAAACAGAACAAACCAAGGATGATTTTGATTGCTCCAGACTGGCCGTGCCAACACTGGTACCCCCTCCTGCACATTGTGTCACGGTTATCTCCATGGCACCTGCCTCAGACAACTTCCCTGCTGTCTCAGCAGAAGAACCAGATTCTGCACCCTCAGCTTCCAACACTGAACCTTGTAGCCTGGCTAATTACTTAACCAACCCTCAGCAAACCTGTGATGGATATCATTTTAGAGGCAAGGAGGCCTAGTACTAGAAGATCTTATGCTGAAAAATGGAAAAGATTCTGTGCCTGGAACCAATCTCACGGGATGAGCACAGCAGCGCTCAATTTACCTCAGATTTTACAGTACTTAACTGAGATGCTTCACAAGGGCATGTCTTTTTCCTCCATTAAAATCCACACCTCGGCATTTCAGCTCATTATAACACAGAACCTCCCCTCTTCTCTCATCCACTGATCAAGCTGTTCCTCAGAGGGGCCAAATATTTGAGAGCACCCAAGAGAGCTCCAACCCCAGCCTGGGACCTTAACTTTGTCTTGGAGAAACTCATTCTACCTCCTTTCGATCCAGCTGCTACTCCAGACTTACTTTCTTGGAAAACAGTTTTCCTTTCAGCTAGAAGGGTATCTGAATTACAGGCCCTTATGGCAGTGGAACCTTTCATCATATTTCATGCGGACAAGGGTGTCCCTCAGAACCAATCCATCCTTCATGCCCAAGGTGGTATCCAATGTGGCTCTTAATCAGTCCATTCATTTGCCAACCTTCTTTACCAATCCACAAAATAAACAGGAACGGATACTGCATTCTTTAGATGTGCACAGACAACTTAGATTTTACTTGGACAGGACTAAACCTCAAAGGAAATCTGAACAACTGCTGGTGGCATTTGCTGCAGGGACAGAAGGGAAGGCTATTTCCAAGCAAACCATTTCTAAATGGATAGGCCTTTGCATTTATTTCTGCTCTAAGCACCATGGAAAACCTATCCCACAGGGGATTAGACCCCATTCAACCAAGGCTACATCTACCTCTACAGCCTTTCTCAGAGGTGTCCCTACTAGAGACATCCTAGAAGCTGCTACCTGGATTTCTGTACATACTTTCACCAAGCATTAACTTTTGCCAATTTTCTCTAAATCTAGAGCTAGCTTTGCCACTGCAGTCTTGCAGGGCCTTATAGCTGGTCCTAATGCTATCTAAATTCCTCCTCCCATCCTTAGCTTTAGGAATCTACCCAAATGTGATGACTGCAACAGTGAAACACGAAGAACATAGTACAATCGTATACACTTGCATAAATGTAGATGTTCGAGTGTATTCACTGTTGCAGCCCTGGTTACCCTGCCTCCAGCCCCCTGACTTCTTTTGGCTATACCTCTGTTCTCCTTTACTATACTTAAAAGCTTTTTGGTGTATTTGCTTTTTTGTTGGATGTATAACCTTGTGTGTGTGTATATATATATATATATATATATATATATATATATATAATTGCTTCCCATTAAGGGGGGCACCTAACATCTGGGGCAAGAAAAACTGATGTAATGGCATCAGCTGCATGCTTTATACCCCTGACTACCTGATATCACGGAAGATGAGACAGCAACTGACGCAGGACCCAAGACTTTGATAATCAGGCCGACTGAGGGCTACTGCAAGCAGATAACCCAAATGTGATGACTGCAACAGTGAATACACTCGAAAATCTACATTTATGGTAAGTTTACACAACTGTACTTTTTCTCTCCCTTTCTATCTCTCCTCCCAGTGTCTATTCCTAATGGTATTGGTATTTACTTTTTAATGGTGGTGGTTTCCACACCATATACTAGCTCCCTCTTTGGGGGCTCATGACATTTAGGGCAAGAAAAACTGATTTAATGGCGTCTGCTGTCTATTTGTATACCCCTGACGACCTGACATCATGGAAGAAGCGACAGCGTCTGATGCAGAAATACTAAGATTCTGGTATTCGGGCTGACTGACTGCTACCTGCAGGCAGATAACCCAAGTGTGATGACTGCAACAGTGTATACACTCGAACATCTACATTTATGGTAAGTGTGTACACAACTGTACTTTCCCTCTTCTGCATTTAGCCAAGGGCAGTCATCATAAGTTACCCCACAATAGTTAGTCTAATCATATGGAAATATATTTAAAAGACATGATAAATGTTTTGTTTTAATTATTTACCTTCCGTTTGCTGTAAATACGTTGAGAAACCTTCTATAACATACCATGCTGTGTGGACCAAACTCTCTCTCTGTTCATATTCTGAATATTATAAATAGAGAAGGAAGACTGTAAAAGCAACCAACGTATATTAGAAACAGAACAAAACCAGTAATGGAAAAGTCAGAAACCACCGACTGAAGCAATAATCCAACAACGTAATTAAGACAATTTATTCGTACACTTTTAAAAAACAAATTCCAAACAGGACAGTAGGACAAGCGCTTTCGCCTGGTATATTCCAGGCTTTATCAAGTCAAAACAATGAGCTGGTTACACCAGTGTGTTTAAATAGGGTGGGTTAATTGATCATTAAAATACAAATTGATGTTACGTGTTTTCTTCTATATTTAACCCTGAATGGGCCAGAGATTAAACAAATGCATAGGTTTAGAAACCAAAAACTTACATACCCATAACTAAATAAATTTTGTTAAATAATTTACAATTAGTGCATTTTTTAAAAAGAAGTATAACTTAAAAAATGTGTAAACATTGCACTGAAATAGTTTAAAAATATACAAATGCTGCGTTCAAATGTTGAAAACAGCCAAATCTGTATTTTAAAACATGCAATGACAAATCAGGACCTGTTAAAAAACTTCCGCTTTTAGGCTAGTAAAAACTGTACCCAAGTGAATTTAAAAGTCAGAAAAAAGGGGGGTAGCAAAATGAGAATAATAACAACAAATCTTCCATGATCAGGAGTTTGGGAAAATATTTAGTAGTAGTTGTTCATAGTCTGGCCCTTCTAAGCCTGAGCACTGAGCCGATACTAAGTAAACCATTAAGCCCTGGTGGTTTTCCTGCATCAAGCTTGAGTTGCCAGATTAACTCCCTAAACTCAAGTGTGGATTCCCAGTCTCCCCCTCTAATATGTGGATTAACCTGTTCAAGCACCATAAAGGATAATTTGAAATTTGGGCATTCAAGAGAGTGTTTGTAAAAGGCATTACTTTCCTTTTTGTTGTCAATTTCATATGCATGCTCATATAACCTCTTCCTAAAATCACGCTCCGTTTTACCTACGTAAAAACATCCGCAGGTGGAGCATAGTCCGATGTACACAACCCCTTTGGTGGCACAAGAAAAATGCCCAATTGGCTTAATATTGATGTGACGTGCCCTTAAGTACATGTGGTTATCATTGATGACTAAAGAGCACTGTTTACAGGCACCACATCTATAAGTGCCATTGACTTTTCGTTGTTTCCCAGTTTTTACATTACATCTTTTTTCAAAAATAGCCTTTAAATTCTGCCCTCTTTTTCTAACAAAACTGGGTTTGCTTGGTATACTCTGTTTGAATTCTTCATTGTTTTGTAGTACAAACCAAAATTTTTTGATTGTGTTTTCAATTTGCAAGAAATCATTTGAAAATGTGTACACAAAATTTTGGCCTTTGACAATCGAATATGTATCTGTGCCCCTAGTTTGAGAAAGGTTAGTTTCTGCCACTCCAAGTAGAGGGGGATATAAAGTGTCCCTTTTTGTAACCACCTCGTTGGTAATAGACTCAATCAGCTCCCTAGGATAAGCCCTTTCTGTAAACATGTTTTGAAGCGTTTCAACTTCTTTCAAAAACTCATCCAACCTACTGCACATTCTCGAGGCTCTGATCAATTGCCCCTTGAGAATGCCTTTCTTTTGATGGAAAGGGTGTTGGCTTTCAAAATGCAGTAGAGAGTTCGAGAAAGTTGGTTTCCTGAAAATCTTGGAGTGTAATTCCTCTGTTTTTAAATCTTTAAAAATGGTTACATCTAAATAATGTAATTCATTTTCACTGATGTTGTGAGTGAAAGTAAGAAAATCAGTTGTTGAATTAATGTACTGCAAAAATACTGTCAGTTGTTCTTTAGTACCATTCCATATGATACAAATGTCATCCAAATATCTACTGTAAGAAGTAACATATTGTCCCCAATTGGTTTGAAAAATATAAACCTGTTCCCATCTATGCAAAACAATGTTTGCATAAATGGTGGCGCAAGCAGCGCCCATCGCTACACCTTTAAGCTGCTTGAACAATTCACCATTGAACAACATAAAATTGTTCTCCAAAACTATACCCATCATTTCGGTAATTAGATTGGCAAAATTGTTACTTAACTTGGTTTCCAACCTAAGAAAATCCGAAAACCATTCTAGGCCTGTAGTGTGGGGAATACTGGGAAAAAGATCCTTCACGTCGACGGTTAACATTAATGCCGAAGCATTACATTTGTCTCTGGGAACATTTTTTAGAAATTCCCAGGAATCTTTACATACGTGAGTCAGAAGATTGGTGTGTTTTTTCAAAATGTAATCAATAAATTTCGCTATTGGTTCTGTTGTTCCACCTGCCCCCGCTACAATGGGCCTGAACAGTACAGGGTCAATACCCTTATGAATTTTGGGTATCCCAAAGATGACCGGAGTTTTGGGTTTGCTCACTTTGAGGAAGTTAAATAATTTCTCGTTGATAAAACCCTGCATTAGGTAGTCATAGAGGGTGTAGTTAATTTTTGCAATGGCAATATTGTGCTCATTACGGGAAGTTAACCCGTATTGACTGGCATCATGCAACAAATTGTGCATGCTTGATTCATAATTAGAATCGTACATGAGCACAATGCCGCCCCCTTTGTCTGGCTTCATTACCCTAATACCTTCCTTCCTTAACCTGGTAATGAAATTCAAATCGTTGGTGCTCATGTTGGCCTATTTAAGTCCATTTGTGGTGTGATGAATGTTACGTAGTTCATTCTCAACTAATTCTTCATATAATTTAATAAATGGGTGCATGGGAGGGTTAAAAATACTTTTCCTCTGCAGGCCTTGGGTTTGTTCTTCCTTCCCTTTGAAAAAATGTCTCAGGTTTAAACCCCTAGTGAATAACTTGAGCTCTACCAACAAGTTGGCCAAATCAGTGCTTTTGGTTGGTACAAAGTGAAGCCCCTTGGTGAAAATGTTAAAGGCTGTCCAGTCTACCATTAAGTCAGTGTAGTTGTAAATGGTGAAATTGTCAATTTTGAACAATTTACAGTTAGATATTTCTGTAATTGTAATTTTGTTTTGATGTAGAATGTCTTCAACTAACATGTCAGAGTTCAAATTTGTTATTGGAAAAAACTCTGTAGATGGATTTTCCCCACTGTCTAATTGTAATTCCACCTCCCTGTTGTTCTCTGCTGTTTGTAAGCAAAAGCCCCCGGTCTCCCGGGGCGTTGAGGTAAATCCTGATTTTGTTGCCTTCTGTCTTTTTCAGCTAACCGCTCACTTCTGCGTGGAGGTTCATTAAAATTCTGGTGAAAAACATCATCCGCAGCATTATCTACTGCACTAAAAGTTCTTGCATTGTTTGTAGGTTTGTTATGACAAGGATATGCTAAACCATCCCTGTATTCATGCAAGTCTCTATCCAACTTTCTAATTTTCCTATTAGTTATTTTTAAACAAAACTGATCAACTTTGTTAAACAGTTTATCATAATCATGCTTAATCATGTCAAAATTAGAGTCAGAAGTGACAGTGTGATGTAAAATTTTTAAATCTTCAGTAATAGTGTTAGCTTTATTCTCGTACTCGGCAATCATGACCTGTAGCACTTCTAACCCTGCCCTATCAAAAATCTCACATAGCTGGTTATAATGCCCTGAGCCATGTTTTACAAAGTTTGGAAATTTAAACAGGCGTAATCCCTTTGGTACACGTTTTACCCTTACACATTCACGCAAGTAATCTAGTTCACATTGATTACTTCTTAGACCGTACAGTTTGTTTCTAAAGTCATCAAAGTCTGCTTCAATTGGAGCAGGACTAGAAGAGTTTACAGTACCTTTATGAAAACGGAAGGGTTGGTTTGCCCAGGAGGCAAAATTAAACTCCTTAGGTTTGTCCCTGCTACGCTTTTGAAGCGGAGCATTGTTGTTTCTCTGAGTTAGGGTACTTCCATTCGGTGAGTCTCCCTGGGGTTCAGCGTGGGCTTCCAAAACTGCCTTTGTTCGGCAGTGGTTTGTCCGTGAATTTTTGGAGCATTCAGCATCATGTTCGTTGCCAGTACAAACACTAGAAATAGCTTTTTCATGTTGCCCGTTCATTAATCCTTTTAGTTCAGGAAACATGCTGACAAGCTGGTTAAATTCCGCTCTGGTAACCAGAACATCGTTTTCGGTGTTGTGCAAAAGATGTGGCGTGTTAGCTGGGTTGAACGCCTCAGTCGCTTCGGTCATGACCAAAAGAGTAAGCAACCAACGTATATTAGAAACAGAACAAAACCAGTAATGGAAAAGTCAGAAACCACCGACTGAAGCAATAATCCAACAACGTAATTAAGACAATTTATTCGTACACTTTTAAAAAACAAATTCCAAACAGGACAGTAGGACAAGCGCTTTCGCCTGGTATATTCCAGGCTTTATCAAGTCAAAACAATGAGCTGGTTACACCAGTGTGTTTAAATAGGGTGGGTTAATTGATCATTAAAATACAAATTGATGTTACGTGTTTTCTTCTATATTTAACCCTGAATGGGCCAGAGATTAAACAAATGCATAGGTTTAGAAACCAAAAACTTACATACCCATAACTAAATAAATTTTGTTAAATAATTTACAATTAGTGCATTTTTTAAAAAGAAGTATAACTTAAAAAATGTGTAAACATTGCAGTGAAATAGTTTAAAAATATACAAATGCTGCGTTCAAATGTTGAAAACAGCCAAATCTGTATTTTAAAACATGCAATGACAAATCAGGACCTGTTAAAAAACTTCCGCTTTTAGGCTGGTAAAAACTGTACCCAAGTGAATTTAAAAGTCAGAAAAAAGGGGGGTTGCAAAATAGTTAGTCTAATCATATGGAAATATATTTAAAAGACATGATAAATGTTTTGTTTTAATTATTTACCTTCCGTTTGCTGTAAATACGTTGAGAAACCTTCTATAACATACCATGCTGTGTGGACCAAACTCTCTCTCTGTTCATATTCTGAATATTATAAATAGAGAAGGAAGACTGTAAAAGCCCTACATTATCCTTTTACATGAATTGATGTGAATACAAGCTAGCAACGTTACTGTACGTGCACAACACACTTCCTTATTGCCTTAAAGGGATAGTAATTCCTTTAAATGTTATAAATAGTTGAATATACATTGTTTTAAAGGGTAGTATAACAAGGAACTTTTAAGTGTAATGAAAGTGTTTAGTTTATGAATTGACAACTCACATAATTGTTGTTCATTGCATACAAATAAGTTAACTAGGAAACCTAGATGGAAATATATAAAATGAACAAGATATATGCACCTGGAAACATTTAAACATAGAAAGTAAAGTTGAAACACTTAATATTAGACCTATTTTAGATTAATTTAAAATTTCTCATGATTATGCAAACTTAATAAATAAGAATGAGCCATTAGGATGCCTGCGTGTCATCATACTCAGTAAAGTATCAAGGAAAGATATGTAAAGAATTGTAAAATAACTACATGACTAGACGGGAAAAAGAATGTATAAGGTATTAGCTTATACTTGGTCTTTGTTGAGGCATATATTATGAGAAACTTCATACCAGAAATATTAAATTATAGTTTGACACTGTAGAAGTAGAGTGCAAAACAATGAATGGTCTTTAACATGTTACTTAATTCAGACAACCATATTAAGCTTCAAGAATGCACTCTTAATGGAATTTCCTTTTCTGAGAATAGACTAGATTGTAAAGTCATCATTACTAGGAACCTGACAGAATGAACAACTTATCTACCTTTTAATGGTTGCATCATTTAAATTCCACTTACTGTCAATGCTCAGTTATTGTGTTGCAGCTTTAAATTGTATTGATTCTTCTAACTGATATTGTATGTCTTTGAACTAATAATTTGTGACTTTGCCTATTTTGCATAGAAATTATTTTGGTTTATCACATCCAATAAATATTTAAGGTTCACTTTAACGACAAACTAGCTCTACATTGCAGTACAGGGTAATGTAATAAATATGATGTAGAGTTTTTTTTTGCATGCAACTTCTTTGTACATCATCATCCTTAGCAGCATTTGTATATATATATATATATATATATATATATATATATATATGTGTATGTTCCTAAGCTATCTCACTCAAGTGAAGCTAGATTATAGAAATTTGTATGATTCACTGGGTTTATAGTTGATACTATGGTGAATAAATCTCACAACACTGACCATAGTGTATTCTATAAGGCAGTTATTAAATGAATTGGTCAGTACACGGGGATTCATTAGTGATCGAAGGAAACTGGATTATTTAAATATCTTTAGGATATTTTATTATACTTTACAAATGCTAGTTTAAATTGGAACCGTGTACCTGGATTACCACATGTAATATAAATTCTGACAATTCTTTAGTGTCAGAACTCTATGCTAAGTGGTTTTCATAACAAGCACATATTCATGTATGTCATTGATCGAATTAGTTGTGCATGCTTGGGTTGATTTATTTTACAATTCTCCAGAGCAACATTCAATGGAGCCTGTAACATCTCAATATTGTTTGGTTAATTTTTAGTAATGAGGGTTAATCTGACTGGACCTTTTAGTTCTCTCAGATTGGGAATGTTATTCATTCCATGTTTGTTAAAAGGTTATTCTAAGTTTGTTTGTACACATGTATGAGATTAACTACTGTACACGTCTGTTTTTCTTTTTGGCCTCTTTTAAGTTCTAAATTGTATAATTTAAAAGGAATCAATAAATTATTAGATTTAATAAATGTATGGAAGTTACACAACAAATAAACAACAAAATATCTTGTCACTATTTCCAATCAAATACTCTTCAATAATAAACTAATAAGACGGATATAGTGTTACTCTCATTAAACGTAAATGGTTTAATCAACCCAAGGAAAAGATCCTTTAAATATCTAAAAGTAAATAAAGTGCATGTGGTATTTTTGCAGGAAACGCACTTTAAAGCTAATGATAACCTCATATGGAATCCAAATTAATTCCCTAAAACTATCTAATTCATCATATAGTAAAAAAAAAACAGAGGAGTATTAATATTATGGAAGAAAAATGTTACCAATCCTCAAGTGATATATAACTATGAAGATAAAGATGGACTTTTATCAATAGTAATAATAAGATATAGTAATAGAATTTGGACTCTGGTAAACTTATATTGGTTTCTGGGTGTAGGAGTAGGAACAATTAAAAAGCACATAGAACTTATTAATAAAACTTCAAAAGGTAATTTAATTTTGGGAGGGGATTTTAATTGTATCCTAGATAGTCAGGAGACCACCAATAAAAGTCCTTTTCATATTACTTCCACAGGGAGAACTCTTAAAAAATGGATAGATAATTTGCAATTATTAGACCCATTTAGTCTTAAAAATGATAATTCACTATTATTTTCCCATAGTGACTATAGATTCAACACCCAAATGAGAATAGATAAAATATCTGTATCCCAAAATTTAGAAATGAAAATATCACATTCTTCTATAATCTCTTGCCCCCTATCTGACCATAACTCACTCATTATTAAAATTCAAATGGATTTTAAGAGACTGACATTTACCAAAAGAATGTTGGCATATTTCATCACCAAATTAAAAGAGTTTACGCCATGGTTGGATTTGGAAATACAATATTTTTCGATACAAATTATACTAGTGACATGTTGTTGTTGCTGTTGTGTCTTTTGGCTTTTCTCGGTTAGGGGTCGCCACAGCAGAACTCTGGTTCGCTAATGATTGGTAGTTGATTTTTATGTGCTATTACCAGCCCTGACGCACAACCTTCAACGAAAGTACGCCCATTCACGCATGCCGCCATGCAGAAGACGCTCTAGCTGAGAATCGAACCGGACAGCGTCTTACTGTGAGGTGACAACGCTACCGCAGCACCACCACCATGGGACAAAATTATACTAGTGACATGTAGTTATTTTATGAGATTCCCTAAAGGCATATCTTTATTGTAAAATTATTTCTTGGTGTAACAATGAAACAAAGGAATGGGAATCAGAACTAGTTAATATCCTAAAACAAATAATAGAAACTAACCTAAAGGATGGGAAAGATCCAGTTGCAAAAAAAAAAAAGAAATTGGGGAATTAACTAAAACATACAATGATATCTTAATGCATAAAACCAATTTAGCTTTGGAAAAATTAAATTCTTACTCAGTCTCCCCCAAATATATGCATAATTTAGCAAAGAGATTAAAAAGACATTCCAATGGAAGCAATATTACAAATATAATTCATGAAGGAGAAAACAATAAAAATGTTTCAGATATATTAGAAGCTTTTAAATTTCACTATACAAAACATTACAACAATAATGTTTCTCCTCATAATAACATAGACTTGTGCCTGGATTCCTCAAATTTAAATAAAATACCAGAGTACTTAAACATAAACATTCAAAAACAAATTACGTTCAAAGAAATTAATGAAAAAATTAAAGAAGGTAAAAATAACAAAGCCCCAGGTATAGATGGAATCATTATAGAACTGTGCAAGTTATTTCCAGCTTCTGTCATAACAATACTGCAAAAATCACTAAATGAAACATATTCACAAGGCACAATTGCACCTTCATGGAAATATTTGTTAATTACACCTATTTTAAAAGAAAACAAAAATCCCAACTCATGTAGTTCATACTGTCCTATTTCACTTCCTAACAATGACTGTACTTATGTCTATTCTGGTCAATAGAATGAAAAAAATCTTTAATTCATATCATTAGTGATGATCAAACGGCTTTTATTCATAATAGACACACCCATGATAACATTCAAGAATTTTAACCATTGTAGACTTTTTAAACAGAGACAAATCTGAAGCCCTAATAGTCACATTAGATATCAAAAAAGCATTTGATTCACTAAATTGGAATTATCTTTTCAAAATTCTACAAATTTATGATTTCCATACACAATTCATTACTTTAATAAAGAATATTTATAAAGACAATTTGGCATATGTAAAATTAGGCCCATTCACATCAGAAGCAATTAAAATTACTAAGGGTACTAAGCAAAGATGCCCCATGTCTCCAGTATAGTTTGCACTAGCAAATGAACTTTTTTCATCAGCAGTCCATTTTAACCCCAAAATTAAATGCATTGCCATTTTTAATCAATTTAACTCCAAAATAATGTTCTTTGCAGATGATATTTTACTCACCTTATCAAATTCAGGTGAGTCACTATGTGAATTAAGTTCATTAGCTGAAAAATTTCACCATATCTCGGGTTTAAAAATTAATAGTTCTAAGTCGAACCATATATTGTTAAATAAAAAAATAACCCTAATACTAACATAAATCAAATAATTGGAAAACAGGTTTCCACTTTAAATTATCTAGGGATTGTTTTATGCGAAAAGTTAGAATGAACTCTATCTACAAACTACAATAATGTTGTGAATACCCTTAAATCACTAGTGGGAAAATGGAGTAAACTGTATTTAACATTTGAAGATGGGTTGCAGCTAATAAAGATGGTCCTTCTCCCAAAGGTAAATTCCACTGCACTAGCTATCCCTATAATTCCTAGTAAAAAAAATCTTAAAAGAATTAAATATAATTCTTCTGAACTTCCTTTGGTATCCAAAAAAAGAACAGAATAGCTTTTCTAAACCATATTAGGTCTTGGGAAATGGGAGGATTTAACTTCCCTGATTTAGAATCTTATATTAAAGCTTCCATTTTCAAAACAGTGATAAATTGGATAGATCCAACATTCTCTTCAGCATGGAAACATTACATACTGCTATATTCCTAAAAGAAAGTAAATTAACAAAAAATGTACAACTGAATGAACAAAATAATAAACTCTGGCATATTATTTGTATTACAATACAATTCTACCAAACCTACCAATCTAAACTATATAAATTATATTTACAACACTTTCCGGAGCTTTGTAAACAATAATATTGACATCAAATTATGGTTTTAATTAACTCCCTTCAAACTTTTTCAATAACATTCCCATAGATACTTTTTTTTTCAATAATAAATCTTTATTGTTTTATCATTTTCAATACAAACATAAAACAAAAACAGAATTAAAGATAAATACCAAATAATGTTTCTAATAATAACACCATAACATATATACAATATTTACATGAATGCTTCCAACTGTAACATTAATTTATACAAGAAGATATAAAAATGATTAAGAATGATTCAAGTAATGAACAGTTTGTTGTTAAAAAGTTTCCTTAAAATGTATACATAACTCAGAATACATTTAGGTTCAAAGTATTACGCCAATATAATATTAAACACTTGTTCCCATATTTTCGGATTATTGATATTTTTATTATGATCATGAAGAAGTAATTTGTGGGCTAATATATGTCTCATTGCTAGAATCTTAAAGTTATCCCATGAAGTTTGAGATACTTTTACCTCTTGGAAAGGAAAGAACTTTACATTTATTTTTATTTTATTTATTTATTTTACATTTGTTAACCGGGCTAGTCTAGCTGGAGATATTTCCATTTTCAGTAGAGGCCCAGGGAGAAAAGCTCCACAGAGAATACAATAAAGAAAAACATCATAGTGTTTGTAAGAAAGTTTGTAAAAGACAAAAACTAACAACTCTACAGTTTCATAATTATTACTAAATGAGTTAGTTACTAACTCACACAGTTACAGTCCAAAAAAAACCTTATACAAACATAAAATACTTTGTAAGATAAAGATACTAAATGATACTAAATGAAATAATTACTACCACACACAGTTATAGTCCAAAAAACATTATAGAAAGATAAAAAATACGTTGTATGATGAAGATACAGGGTAAGAAGTTAGAGAAAAGAGAGCTAAGAATAAGGGAAATTAGAAGGGATTAGTTATAGAAAGGAGAGCAAGTAAGACAGTCAACAAGCAAAGAAGTAATTAGGAAGACAAGTGGGAGTAGAAGAAGAAAGCCAAGTGGAGGATAGAGTCAGCGAGAAGTAGGAGGTAATTCTAAAGTAGAGTGTAAGTAGTGGAAAGTTAATCAGGTTGGTCAATACATGCTGGTACCAATGTATGAAAAATCTGATAGTCATGGATGTAAGTTAGTTAATTAATACATTTAATTTATCAAACATTGACTGGTTAGCTCTTAATAGTTTAATACCTTATGCACAAGATTTATGCAGAACAATAGACAGTTCCTCCTTTAAATCCATACCTAAATTTATGTTTTGTTTACATGAAGTAATATATATAGAGACTTTAACTGGACAAATTTAATTTCAAAGTTATATAAAATCATTATTAATTATAAAATAAATTCTAACCAGAAGTTCTGGAATTTTATCACTAAAGAATATCCATTATTGTTATCAAATGAGACTAAAATAGATGTATTATATTCTATTAAGTTAGCGTAAAATATACAAAGTTGGAAAGTCTTTGCATGCAAGTTTCTTCATAGAGCCTTTTTATATTCCCAACAAAATAGCTAGATTTAATAATTCTAATGAAATAATTTGTTGGAGGTGTTCAAAATGTAATGCTGATTGGTCTCATATTATGTATGAATGTACCCACATAAAGAAATTTTCGAAAGATATTGGTGAATTTTTGCAAGCCATTATTACTGATTCTTTCACTTTGTCAAAGCCGCTAATTCTTCTGAATATAAATGAATCCATTGTTATGAAGAGAAAAGGCCTTTATCTTCTTTGGGCTACAGTGGCAGTCACAAAAAAATGTATCACAAGGAAATGGAACTCCTCTATCATCCCAAGATTTGATGATTTTCTAAAGATGTAGCACTGTTAGAAATCAAAGTCAAGGAAATGAGAATCTTTCCTAGGAAATGGAAAAATAATCCTTGGGAGAAAGTTCTCTCCTTAATTGAGACACTTAAAACAGACACAACTTTACCTTCACCAGGAGAGGAAGCAAAAAGTCAGTTTTTTGTTTTGGTTTTAATGTATAATATTTGTTTGTGTATCTACAGTTGTGTTCCTTTTGTCATTATTTGTTTTGAGGCCATTGTACATTTTGTAAATAGTTTATTCAGCTTATTCTTACTTGATCTGTAAAGTTTATTAATTACTGATTTGAAAATTTGAATAAAAATACTTGAAAAAAAAAAAAAAAAAAAATTACCCCACAAGGTGGATCTTCTCACACAGGACAAGGGGTTGCTTATCCACAACGGACTTCCCCAAGTCTAACTCTGTGGATGATAGGTTTTTGATCTCTTTCTGATCCCTTTTTTTGAGGATGTGCCTCTAGTCCTGGTGGAGGCCAGGAAACCCAAAATGAGGAGATCCTATTTATCCAAATGGAAGAGGTTCTCCATCTGGTGTCTAAAGAAAGACCTAGATCCATTTTCAGCGGACATTCCAGTGGTTCATTCCTATTTGTGTGAGCTACTTGAGGCTGCGTTCGCCTACTGTTCTGTTAAAGCCCATCTGTCAGCCATTTCAACATGTCTGCCTTTATCTCCTCCTCTAGCTACTAGGTTGGAAATGAAGCTCTTTCTCAAAGGCTTCCTTCACATTAGACCTCCCAGGAAACCTATTCCTCCTTTCTGGTATCTAAATTTTGTCTTGGAAAAGCTCACTCAGGCTCCTTTTGAGCCTGCAGCATCAGTTTCCTAAAACTTTTTATTACCTGGGAACAATCCCTTTAGTAGCCATCACTTCTGTCAGAAGTGTCTCTGAACTCCAAGCCCTTGTGGCTTGCCAACCTTTTCTCATTTTCCACGAGGGCAGGGTGCATCTCCATGCTAACCTTTCCTTTATGTCCAAGGTGGTTAATGACTTATCCCTAAACCAATCTATTCATCTGGCCACCTTTTTTCCCTAACCCTAGAAACCCTAGTGAAAGGGTACTTCATTCCTTGGATATTCACAGACAACTCTGATGTTCTTCATCTCACATTGCTGCAGTCCTTACACTTGGGTATAGCGCTGTCCCTCGGTCGGCCCGAATACCAAAGTATATGGCTGACGCCGGTCATGGCGCATTAAACTGACGCCAGGACGTCAGGGTATAAATGCGCATGACCGACGTCATATCCTCAGTCTTTTTTGCCGCGTGGTCCGATGCAGAAGCAAATTTGCGAGTGCAGGTTGGCGTCCTGAGATTTTCCGAAACCGGAGTTTCAGACCGAATCCAAGTTGGCTAAGTACCCCGTTGGGGAATATTTTGGTTTTTTCTTGCCTCAGTATTTTACCGGATGTCAGAAAAAGTAAATAACTGTATTTCTTGCGGGAAACAGATACCACATAGGGACTACCACAGCTTGTGTATACCGTGTTTAGGGCCTGAGCACGACGTTGTTGGGTGTTCCTCTTGCGCTAGATTTAACAAACGTACCATAAAGAGGAGATTAGACTGCGCTAGGTTAGTCTTCGGGAAGCGGTGCAATTACAAAATGCCGTCGGATGCTCCGACGCCCGCTACCTCGAAGAAGCGCAAGGACAAAACACCTAGGCCTAGGTTAGAGGCTCCAGCCGACCTGGACGTCGGTTCTTTAGAGGGCACGGTTGTGCCAGAGGCCCAAACAGAAGTTTCCCTAGAATCCCAGGGGGAGACTTTGTTGTTACAGGATGTGTCTTCACAGGAGGTAGGCCAGGCTGAAGGGGCTTCTCAGGTAGCTGTTCTCCCCTCTCTGCCTAAGGTGGTTAGGCCTTCCCCTACTGTTACAAAGGCTTCTTCCAAGAGTAGGCCAGGTTCAGCTGTAGCATGTGCTCCTCCTAGTACTTCAGGCCCTGTGCCCAAGAGACATATGCTTAAGATGGCTGAAGATTTAATTACTATGATTAGGGGTTCTTTGCCCCCTCCTGACAAAAGGCCTAGGGTGGATCCTGAATTTGGGAATTTTGAACAGGATTCTGATATTTCTGAGTCTTCGGCTGAGGATTTACAGGAGTTTTCTCATTATTCTGACTCTGATGTGGATGACTCCACCCCTTCTGCTTCTCCTCCTGAGGATTTTTCATTCTCAGAGACTCTCCATGCCATGAGGGAGCATTTTAAATGGGAAGGTCAGGATTTCTCTGATTCCAGGAAAAGACTTAGGGAATTTTTGTTTCTACCTCAGCATAGGCCTTTAGCTATACCCCCTGTTCTTTCTGTGGTGGAAGATGTTTTTGCAGAGGCTTCCCTTAACCCTGATTCTTTACCTCCCGCTCCTGTTAAACCGGACAGATACTATAGGGTGCCTGAAGCTCACAAGTATCTTTTTAAAAGCCCTAGGGCAGATCCAGAGACAGTTACTCAGGGGCCTAAAGGGGTTAAGGCTTCTGTGGCTAAAAATCCAGTTCCTCAGGACAAAGAGGCAAGAGCTTTAGACAGATGGGGTAAGAAAGTGTATACTTCTTCAACTCTAGCCATGAGGGCTTTAAATTGTCAATTCCACATGCTGAGATATCAAATCTATCTCCTTTCACAGTTAAAGTCTAAGGTAGATGCTCTGGCAGAAGGTATTGAATGTAAGGAGTTACAAGATCTGGTACATGTGTCTGAACAGGTGGGTAAGCATTCCTTACAATGTGGTTTTGATGCTGTACAGGCCTCTTCCAGGGTGGCTGCCACTGGTACTGTCCTTCGCAGGCACGCCTGGTTACGGGATCAGAATTTAGCTGAGCATGTTAAGTCAAGGATCTTGCATGCCCCTTTACAATCTGATGTGTTGTTTGGTTCGCCTGTTGAAGCAGTTTTAAAGAAAATGGAGGACAAAGCTAAATCTATGCACACTGTTAAAGATTTTTTACAGGTTCAACCACCAAAGTTTAGCAGAAACTGGCCAAGCAAGGCGTGGACATACCCTTCTTATGATTCCCAGTCTAGGGGTAGGTCTAGGCGTGCTAGGGGCAGAGCTCAGGGTTCCTTTAGATCTAGGACAGGGGGCTCACCTGCACAGTCTTCAGGGGAGGGCAGGGGTCAGCCCTTTCGTAGACAGACACAATGACCTACCTTTTCAACTGCCAGAACCTCCACGTCTCGCAGCACCTTTAGGAGGAAGACTGACACTTTTCAAAGAGAACTGGAGTTTAATTACCCAAGACAGATGGGTATTGGATATCATTCACCACGGTTACAGGTTTTATTTCCATACCTTACCACCGTTCAAGGGCATGCCAGATATTCCGCCCCAACACAAATTGGAAGCTCACAGACAAATATCCATATTGACACAGATAGGGGCCATACAACCGGTGCCTATGGCAGAAAGGGGCCTAGGATTTTACCTTCGCCTATTCCTAGTACCAAAAAGGGGAACACGTGGAGACCAATTCTGGATTTGTCTATCCTCAACACCTTTCTGGACATCCCCAAGTTCAAGATGCTGACATTGCAACAGCTTTTACCCCTCCTGGGCAAGGATCACTGGATGGTAACTTTGGATCTCCAAGAGGCTTACCTTCATGTCCCTATCACTCTAAGCTGCAGGAAGTATCTGCGTTTTGAGCTGGAGATTCACACTATCAATTCTCTGCATTGCCCTTTGGCTTATCCACTGCACCCAGAGTATTCACAAAGGTCCTGGCTCCAGTGATAGCTTTCTTCAGACGGAAAGGAATACAGATCTACCCTTATTTGGACGATTGCCTGATTCTGGCTCAGGGCAAGGACGAACTTCTACAGCATTTAAAGTATGTGATAACAGTGCTAAGATGCCTAGGGTATTCTGTGAGCGAAACAAAGTCCAGTCTAGTACCCTCTCAGGACATGTGCTTTCTGGGTGTGAGACTGAATACAGCAGCCCAGATGGCCTTCTTAACCCCGGACAAACAAAAGAATCTTTCCCTTTACTTCCAACAACTATCACATCAGTCCGGGCTGACTGCAAGGACAGTCCTTCAAGCCTTAGGGTTCATGGCATCTTGTATTCTGGTGCTTCCCAATGCCAAACTGCATATGAGGAAGCTACAATGGTATCTCAAGAATCTATGGACACAGCACTGCCACGATCTGGACACTGTCATTCCAATAATACCTTGCATCCAAAAGGAATTCTTGTGGTGGGCTCAGCAATGTCACCTAAACAAGGGACTTTCTGTGACCCGGCCGGAGGCAAGTCAGATTCTAACAACAGATGCCTCAGACAAAGCTTGGGGGGCTCATCTCAATGGAAAATGGATACAGGACAAGTGGCCTGCCAGACTACAACATCTACATATCAACCTAAAGGAGATGTTAGCAGTCCAGTTTGCATTAACAGCTTTCAAGGAATTACTTCTTCCGGGACAGGTGTTGATTCTAACAGACAACACAACTGTCATGTGGTACATCAACAAGCAAGGGGGTACACATTCTTACCCTCTATGCAGACAAGCAATGATTCTATGGGAAACGGCTCTCAGTCTACAACTGGATCTTCAGGCAAGGTTTCTGCCGGGGGTGCAGAACTCCTTGGCAGATGTGTTAAGCAGGCAAATCATGGATCCCCACGAGTGGAAACTGGATCCTCAGGTATTTCAGCAATTAACAGTGTCATGGGGAACTCCAGACATAGATCTGTTCGCTTCTCCTCTAAACCACCAGCTGCCAAAGTTTTGCACAAAAAGGGTACACCAGGCAGCTTGGAAAACGGATGCTCTTTCTTTCAGTTGGAGAAATCTTCATGTATATGCCTTTCCACCACTTCCTCTACTTCTAAAGGTTCTGCTAAAGGTAAGCCAGGACAAACCAAGAATGATCCTGATAGCTCCAGATTGGCCCCGACAGCATTGGTACCCACTACTGAGAAATTTAATAAGGAAACCACCGTGGCCCCTGCCTTTAATTCCTCAACTGTTGTCTCAAAAGGACGGTCATCTACTCAATGTCAAGCTTCACTCTCTTCATCTCACAGCATGGCATATCCTGTTTTAGCTCATAGCAGGGCTCAACTTCCTCAACAAGTTTTGAATGTGATTATGGAAGCTAGGAGACCTAGTACAAGGAAAGTGTATTTGGACAAGTGGAAGAGATTTTTGCTTTGGAGTGCAGCAAAGGGTGTGGATGTTTCTGAGCCTGATTTAAGTGTGGCTCTTCTATATCTTACTGAACTATTGGACAAGGGTTTGTCCTTCTCTTCCATTAAAATTCATGCTGCAGCAATTTCAGCTCACTATGACTGTGATCCACCTTTGTTTTCTCATTCCTTGTTCAAGCAATTTCTCAGAGGAGCAAAGAACATAAGACCTCCACGAAGAGCTCCTACTCCAGCTTGGGACCTCAATTATGTGTTGGAAAAGCTCACTCTGCCACCTTTTGAGCCTGCAGCTACGGCTGAGTTAAAATATTTGTCATGGAAGACTGCTTTTTTGTTGGCCATTACCTCTGCAAGAAGGGTTTCTGAATTGCAGGCCCTTATGGCTGTTGAGCCTTTCTTGATCTTCCATAAGGATAGGGTATATTTACGCACTAACCCTTCCTTTATGCCTAAGGTGGTCTCAAGTGTGTCTTTAAACCAGTCTATTCATTTACCTACCTTTTATGCAGACCCCCAAAACAAGGGGAAAAGATCTTGCATACTTTGGACGTGCACAGACAGTTACGCTACTACCTAGATAGGACTAAGGGTTTCAGGCAGTCGCAACAGTTGTTTGTTTCTTTTGCTTTAGGTACCCAGGGCAAGCCTGTGTCAAAGCAAACTCTTTCTAAATGGATTGGGTTTTGCATTTCTTTTTGTTATTCTCAGCATGGCAAGCAGATCCCAACAGGGATCAGACCTCATTCCACTAGGGCTACTGCCACCTCTACAGCCTTTCTAAGGGGAGTGTCAACTAAGGACATTTTGGAGGCAGCTACTTGGAGTTCAGTACATACTTTCTCTAAGCACTACCACCTTCCCCTCTACTCTAAATCTAGGGCTGGGTTTGCCACTGCTATTCTACAGGGCATTTTGACAGCTCCTGCTTCTATTTGATTTGCCATCCTCCCTTACCTCTGCTTTGGGAATCTACCCAAGTGTAAGGACTGCAGCAATGTGAGATGAAGAACATAGTACAGTTTTGTACCTACCATAAATGTAGATGTTCGAAGATCCACATTGCTGCAGTCCAATTACCCCTCCGTCCCCTCTGTGTTTAGGGGTGGTTGTGTGGTTAGGTTAGTACTTTATTAGATAATTGTTAGAAGTTGTACATAGTTTGGGTGTGGGGGTGTTTAGTGTTTGGTAATTTTTTGATTTTACCCTGTTTAGGGTCTTCTGACATCTGGGGCAAGAAAAGACTGAGGATATGACGTCGGTCATGCACATTTATACCCTGACGTCCTGGCGTCAGTTTAATGCGCCATGACCGGCGTCAGCCATATACTTTGGTATTCGGGCCGACCGAGGGACAGCGCTATACCCAAGTGTAAGGACTGCAGCAATGTGGATCTTCGAACATCTACATTTATGGTAGGTACAAAACTGTACTTTTTATCTGGACAAAATCAAACTTATTAGGAAAACCCTAGGGCACTGGGAAAACCAGTCTCCAGATAGACTATTTCTGCTTGGATCTCTTGAGCTGTTTCTTTCATTTAGGTCTCCAATGGAAAGACATTCCCTTCCTCTGTGAAAGTTTACTGCACTAGAGCAATAGCCTCTCTAGAGGCTTTCTTCAAAGGTCTGGACACTGCATCTATTTTGGAAGCAGCCACATGGTCTTCTGTCCCTACCTTCACCAAACATTACAAACTGAACACTATCTCCAGGTCCAGAGTGGGGTTTGCTAGGGCAGTCCTGCATGGATTCATAGAAACCTCCTTTGCTCCATCTTCCCTTTACTTTCCATGAACTTTGGTACTCTCCCAAAGGTTAAGAATACTGCAACTTAGGAATAGAATGGCAAGGAATAGTTGTGTAAAGTCTTACCATAACCATAAATGTCCTTCTCTTCTGTGTTGCAGTATTTTTATCCCACCCTCCTACCCACCTTGGTGCATGCTGGATGATGTGTATACCTCATATACTTGGACTGGTGTTCTGACTGGGCATTCATTTCTGAGGAATGGTACGTGCCAACGTCACCTTTATATGCCTACATTGCCTGCTTTGTTATGTGCAACACCGCATGTATCATGCAGTAGCAAAAGTCTTTTGTATACTGGCTGGACATTTGGGTCACTTAGGCAGGGAATCCCTAAAGTTAAGAATACTGCAACATGGAAGAGAAGGACATCAATGGTTATGGTAAGATTTTACAAAACTATTCTTTCTCATACTGCACCACTTGGATACTGTTTGCATTTAGAAACCAACAATTCCCTACTTCATTTTATACTCTTAAGTGAGCTCCTTGACATTACCCTTATAAATTTAAATAGTCTCTCTCAGGGAGCCACTGGGGAGGTCAGTCAAAATATGCTGTCTAGTCAGTTTCTGGATGCATTTTGCCTCATCTCTGGTGCATTTGGTCCCTTCTGTTATTTTTTCTCTGCAGTGTTTTCAGCAGAAACAGCAGCTGATAGAAAAAAATATGTGGCGGATAACTCCTTAGATGTCTTCTGTCATTTGTCAAGCTGTTTAGCTTTGAAAAACAGACTCCTTTGCACAATTCATGTAATGTATTGCTTCTGTATTTGTTTATAACCTAATAACTGGATAGGTAGATGAGTTCAAAGACTCCTTTCAGCTACAACCCAGATCCAGGTGGGCAGACAAGAAGAGTAAAATACAATGAAAACATGTGGTATAAATAAATACACAGTTATGTACACTAAGTAAAAGTCTGCATTAAATATTAAGTAAAATAAACTAGGAAAAATGCAATCTACATTAGTAGTAGTATCAAACTATACAGATGAGCATAAAATTGTTATTGAAAAGACTTGCTAACAGCAGGCGTTTGAACAGAACTGCTAACCCATTTATATAAACTGTTGCTAAATACTTTTGTATTTTTCTTCTGAACAAATTCACCTCATAGTAACAAACGCACCCACACAGCAGATATAGTACCAAACATGGTCTCATTTTACACAGTACTTTATTTTCCTTTACTGTATGCCATATAACCCTTGATTTGTTAGTAATTTAGTCACTTGCTTACCCACTTTCCTTTTAATTTATGTACACCCTCCTCCCTTCAGATACAGGACTATTGCAATATTTGGTAAACTCTGCTTTGTTGTATTTTTTCCAAAAAATAACCTGCAGATTAAGCCAAGAAAGTATTACAGAAATGGTAACCACTTAGGTTGCATTTTGGATTATATTCATTTTCTTTGTACAGTAATTTTTTTGTACAGTTGAAACAGTGCAAAATCTAAGCTATCTCACTTGTTCTAATGCAGTCAGTATAGTTTAGGCCTTCTTACACTGCATGACTCAGTAGTCCCTATCATTAACCATAAAAAAGGAAGCCAATCTGGTAGTTCCCTGCCATAAACAAACTCTACAACAGAAGAAACTGTTGCAAAAAACAGTAAAATCCCATGACTGGAAGAACTCCCTGGTCCGCCTCAGTAAGAAGCTGAGATCCCTCATAAAATCCTCCAAAGCTAGTTATGAAAACAAAATCACCACTGATTCTAAAGACAACCACAAAGCATTCTATAGCTGTGTCAAGAATCTCAATGGCAATACTCAGATCTGCTCTGAGTTACAGCACAATGGCACTAAATGTACAGAACCAGCTGATATTGCCAACATCCTGGCAGATAAGTTCAGTGCTAACTTTACCCCTCCCTGACCCCCTAAAGGGCCCATCTCTATACCAGAAGAATGCAAGGTTCCTGTAATCATGGCTTCATAGGTAAAGAAACACACTCTCCAAAGCCAAGGACACAGCATCCATGGCACCTGACAACATCCCAGGCTGCGTTCTACAAGAACTACAGACTGAACTGGCACACCACCTAAGCACCATGTTTAATCATAGCCTCACCTCAGGCTTTGTGCCCACTAAATGGTGCACAGCGACAGTTATCCCACTCCACAAAGGGGGAGCCACCATGGACCCCGGGAACTACAGCCCCATTAGCCTAATGAACCTGGTCTGCAAGGCCATGGAACGTATCATCATGGAACTTATAAACAAAGACATTGGTAATCTCCAAACTCTGGACCCCACCCAGTTCGGGTTTGTAAAAGGCAGATCATGTCTCCTAAACCTGATTGACTTCTTTGAAGAAGTCACCAAAGCCGTAAACGAGGGTAAGGTGGTTCACACAGCCTATCTAGATCTCACCAAGGCTTTTGACACCATCTCCCACTCTGGAATTATAGATAAACTCATTAAACTAGGTATAAATCCCTATGTCACAAGATGGGTTGCCAACTGGCTCATTGACAGAACCCACACTGTGAAAGTAGCAGACTCCAAATCCGACTTCAAACCAGTGACAAGTGGAGTACCACAGGGTTCAGTCCTACCTCCACTCCTGTTTGGTATCTACTTTTCTGAAGTACAGGCTAACACAGAAGGTCTTTTGCTAATGAAGTTCGCAGATGGCTGCAAACTAGGAGCCATAATTGAAACTCCTAATGATGTGGACATCCTACAAAAGGGCCTCACTGAGACAGATGCCTGGTGTCAAAGCCATAGCCTCAAGCTCAATGCCAAAAAGTGCATTGTCATCCCCTTTGGTAAAACCTCTGTACCCATGAGCTACCAAATAGGTGGCAGTCTACTTAACACCGAAAGTGTGATGAGTCCTTGGGACACAGGTGGACAGTAGTCTCTCCATTGATAATCACATTGCCACAGTAGTCAGGAAATTCTTCTACATGGCACACCTCATCACAAAAGGTTTCTCATCCAGGAAAAAAAGAGGTCATTGTTCCCCTCTACTCGTCACTCATTAGACCCATTATGGAGTACAACGCCCCTTTTTGGTATGTACCTCACAAGACATCTACAACAACTGGAAAGGCCGCAGAAATACCTCACAAAGATTATTACCGGCCTCAAACAGATGCCCTACGCAGACTGCCTCAAAAAACTCCAGCTTTACTCTGTCACATATCGCCTACTCAGAGGCGATCTCTGCCTAACATACAAAGCTATGTCGAACCCAGAGCTGTTGGACATGCTCCACTTAAAGAAATCCGAATCCCTCCAAGCTGCACACTCTAGGGACCTAAACCTTGTCACCACAATAAACAGAACATGCTGGAGGGATAGATTCCTGTCCCAGAGACGTCCCATACTTTGGAACAAACTACCTATCTATATCATTAGCACTCTTCAAAAAACATCTTGATGATTGGATGTGAAATAGGAAATTCACCCTGGGGATCACCTCTGTGGTTCTGCTCTATAGGGGCACAGGAAAATTATTTTCTTGGGTGGCAAAAGCCAGGGTACCTTTTTGGCTAGGTTTTATCGGTCCTAGGGCCAATAGCCTAGTACCTACCTATGAACCTATAATATAATTGTCCTGCTTTTTTCTTTCCTTAACTTTGTCTTCTGTCTTCCTTCTCATCTTCACATTCTAGCAGTAGCATCTGTGGGTCATATCCAGAGTTTCTCCTAACTCATTGGCTTCTCTTTGTCTTTAGTATGTTATCTTTGTAGCATTGGGAATGGTTTTGCTGGGATAGTGACTTTGTGGCCTTGTTTACTTGTGGAAGGCTGAGAAGATGAGTTTCCTTAATCTTGCTAATTTTTCTGTTGCCAACCAAACTTTATCTCCCTCACCACTTTACTTCCATGTGCATCTTCAATCTACTAGGGGAATAAAACTAGGAAAACTGTTGGATGTAATAACTTGAATATCAGTCCAGCCTTATGAGCTCTACCGATTTACTGGGATGAATTTGCTTATTTATCTGGCTTACACCAAATAATCATTTTTCATAAAAACTGTGGTGTCACCACTCTCATCAACTTTCCCCATCTGCCACATTTTACTTTGGAGAATTTTCTTATGTTGGTACATTTGTTTCTTCATCAGAATAGGTGTCTGCTGTTTTCTAATGGCAAGATTTGGGGCATGAGCACAACATGCTGTCCCAGTGGTTGTTGCTGTGTATTACCAGTTCAGTTAGTTATTTGTAGCCTCGTAAAATTGATGGCCTGCTCCCTCCAATTTATCTGGGATGGCAGAGAACCTCTGATTTTCTTTCAGTGCTTTGTCTCCAAGTTCAAGTATTTTTTGATGCACTTCCCCAAGGCAGTATCATTTTCTGCCTTCTTTCCTTTGTGCTAATCGTAGACTTCTGCGGATCAGTCAGTTCTGAATTTTTGCTTAGTATTTCTTTTCCAACCTTTTGTCATTTGACTTTATAATTCTTTTAATGTCCAACTTATTTTGAAGACTTCTGAATTCATTTTGTTTATTTTTTTTCTTTTTAGATGCTGGAAGCTATCTCCTGCACCAAGGGTACAAATTGATCTGCTTCCTGTTTGTTAGCCCCAAGGTTATTCTCAACAACAGCATTTGCATATTTTTTATCCTCCAACTTTGACTTACATTTTCTATTTTTTTATTTTTTTGGCATGAAGGCGTTGTACTCAAGTAGCCCGTAACCAAATGAATCTAAAATTCCATAACTTTTATCCAATTTTTTGCTGAATCATTTTTTTTCACCCTGGGAGTGCTCTAATTAATTTACTGGTCAGTCAGCAATCATCTCTTTGAGTTTAGGAAGGCTGATGACTTTGTTCATTTATTTTGCACCAGTGACAGAAAGGTTTAAAGTTTAGAAACACTTTCCAAGTGGAGTGCCTACTGTATGCCATCATCAACCGCATTTTCTACTCAGGGTGCCACATTAACTTTTGCCACTTCTCTTCAGTGCCACTCTCCTACCTTCAACAGTTATGCCAGACAGTTGTTCTGTGATACAACCTATCCATTTCTTTTCATGACTTCATTTACTCTGTCCTTCCTGTCTCCCACAAATCCTCCTCACAAAGTTATCTTCTTCTTTCCTGCACTTGTATCCACATCACCATACTCTGTTCTCTTTGACCTCCTCTGCAATTGGAATTACTTTGGCTTTTGCTCTAATGTTGTCATTCCTTCATTTTTTCCGCAGGGTGGATTCTGCTGCATATCTCAGGCGCTGCATCTTCATCATCTTTAGCTTCCTCAACTGAAGTGTCTTGTCTTTCCAGTATGTTCTTCCTGTTTCACTGTTGCAGTCATCACACTTGGGTTATCTGCCTGCAGGTAACCCTCAGTTGGCCCAAATACCAGAGACTTGGTATTTTTGCATTGGATGCTGTTGCTCTAGGACAGACGTCAGGTCGTCAGGGGTATAAAAACAGGCAACCAACACCATTACACCAGTCCTTCTTGCCGAGGAGCCCAAAGCAGAAGCCGTGCCGGTCGGCCACCACCTGAGTTTTTGTTTACTAATTGAATCAACCTGAAGTCTTCTAAAGCTAAGTACCTTGTTGGGGATCCTTTTTTCTTGCTCTAACCGATGTCAGAAAAAGTTAATAATTGTCTTGCCTTTGGAAAGCAAATACCACACCGAGATTTTCATTCTTACTGCGTCACCTGGGCCCAGACCATGACGTACCTCGCTGTCGGTTTTGTGCCTTGTTCAATGCCCTATTCATCGTCGGGCCCTTATTGTTGCTAAATACTTTCGTTCTCGATCTCCGTATTCCGAAATGGCTTCAGTAAGCCATCCAACTATCGATATTCTGAAAAAAATGTAAAGATAAAGACAGATTGCACAGGTTCAAAGCTGCCGACGACACTTCCGTTAAGCTAGTCGCAAGTTTGCCAGTACTCAGTGAGGCGCTTTTGCAGCCTCTGATGCTCGCTTTAGTGGATTTGCAGGCCTCTACCGAGACCCGTTTGGAGTCTGGTATGCCACGAGACTCTTCTTCGACTATGGAACCAGTGGGTGTCTCTACCTTGGATGGGTCCAGAGCTGCTGAGCAGGCACCGGCTTCTGAGGAAATTCTTTGTACTACTGATGTTCGACACAGACTACTTCAGTTCTGTCTAAAACTACCGAATTTCTAAGGCCAAGAGTACGCACTACGCCTAAAAAAATGACGACCAAAGTGCATGCATCTGCTCCCTTGCCAAAAAATAAAATGCTTAGAATGGCAGAAGACCTTATTATGCTGATTAGGGGGAAGTCAGCCTTCCCCTGCTAAAGGAAAAAGGGACCAGTCCCAAGCAGCTTCAACAGACCGAGTCTGACAACTCTGATGTTTCTGATTATGAAGACATGCCCTTATCTGCTTATGAGGATTCTGATGCAGAGGAATCCATTCCCTCTGCCTTTCCTCCAGAGGATTTCTCTTTTGGTGAAACCTTACATACTTTGAGAGCATTTCCACTGGGAATGCCAAGACTATCCTCAGTCCAAAAAGAGACTCAGAGAATTTCTAGACTTGCCACAACACAGGCCTTTAGCAGTGACACCAGTCCTGGAAGTTGTTGATGTCTTTATGGAATCCAGTCTTACTCCTGATACTTTACCCCCTGCCCCTAGGAAACCAGACCGGTACTACAGACTACCTGACTCTCACAAATTTATTTTCAAAAATCATACTGCTGACCCAGAGATGCTTTCCCAGGAGCCTAAAGGTATCAAGGCAACTACAGCTAAGAATTCCACCCCTTCAGACAGGGATTCCAGAGCTTTGTACAGATAGGGTAAGAAAGTATATACCTCTGCAAATCTTGCCATTAGGGCTTTAAATTATCAGTTTCACATGCTTAAGTGCCAACAACATATTATGGAACTTGTTAAGTAAAAAATAGCTACCTTTACAGACTGTGCAGAAAATAAAGAATTGCAAGAGCTTATGCATTCTGCAAGCCAAGTCAACAAGCATACATTGCAGTGTGGCTTTGATGCCCTAGACGCATCTTGCAGGGCAGCAGTCACTATTCTGTACTGTACTGAGAAAGCATGCTTGGCTTAAGGAACAGACCTTGCCAGATCATGTCAAATCCAAGTTACTAGATGCTCCTTTGAACAAATACAATCTGTTTGGCACCAAAGCAGAAGAGGTTCTTACAAAGATGGAAGAAAAAGCTAAATCAATGCCGACAGTCAAAGTATTCTTACAAGTACAGCCTCCTAGATTCAGCAGGCATTGCCCCTCGAAACATTGGCCCTTTTCAGCCCCCTCAAGGCCATCTCAAGCTAGACCCAGGAGAAGGAGACCCCCCCCAGACTACAGTCTCAGGGTATGCAGAGATCTAAGCAGTGTAGTGCCTCCACTTCTAAAGCAGGGAGTGCTAAACCACCCCATTACGGAAAGAATTCCCAATGACTTCTCAACTCCACCCCCCTCCTCTGCCCAACTGCTTGTGCCTTTAAGAGGAAACCTTGCCCTTCATGCAAAAAAACGGATTCCCATAACCAAAGACCGATGGGTCCTCAACATTGTATCCCAGGGGCACAAATTTTACTTCCACTCACTGCCAACCCCAAAAGGGTTCCCAGACCTTCCTCTAAACCAGTGGGCAGAGGCTCAAAACCAAGTCCAATCCCTGCTCTCTATAAGGGCAATTCAACCAATTCCTGCAGAACAGATAGGTCAAGCAGTCTATTCCAGACTTTTCCTGGTACCCAGAAAAGAGGGCACTTGGCACCCAATCCTAGATCTTTCAGTTCTCAACACCTTCCTGGTGGTACCACAATCCAAAATGCTCACCCTGCAGCAGCTTTTACCTATGCTAGCCAAGGATGCCTGGTTAGTCACCCTAGACTTAAAAGAAGCCTATCTGCACATTCCTATAAGGGAGTCATGCAGAAAATATCTACGCTTCAGGGCAGGATCTATGCATTATGAGTTCTCTGCACTTCCCTTTGGCTTATCCACTGCTCTCAGAGTATTCACAAAATGCCTGGCTCCAGCCATTGCTTACTACAGACAGAGAAATATTCAAATTTACCCATACTTGGATGACTGCCTGATTCAAGCAGACAGACAGGAAATGCTGTTGCAGCACTTGACATTTGTAAAAAACCTACTAACCTCCCCTGGGGTACACCATCAACGAAAAGAAATCACAACTGGTTGCCCAGTCAAAAGATTGTATTCCTGGGAGCAAGTTTGGACACAGCATCCCAGATGACATTCCTCACTCCAGAAAAACAAGCCTATCTGACAAGCTATTTTACTCAAATGGCCACCAGAACCCAACTATCTGCAAAGAAAATCCTGCAGACCCTAGAGTTCTTGGCCTCATGCATCAAATTCCGTATGCCAGACTGCATATGATGAAACTTCAGTGGTACTTAAAAAGTGTTTGGTGCCAACATTGTCAGGACCTGAAAGCTGTCATTCCCATAATACCCTGTCTAAGGACAGAGTTTCCTTGGTGGGCAGCAGCATGCAAGCACAACAAGGGACTGCCCTTTACCCATCCCGCCACCCAGACCCTAACCGCAGATGCATCAGACTATGCCTGGGGGGCACACACAGACGGAAAGTGCATTCAGGGCCACTGGAGCCCAAGTCAAATGTATCTGCACATCAACCAGAATGAGATGCTTGCTGTGCAGCATGCTCTGACAGCTTTCAAATCCCTACTCTCACCAGGACACCTGCTAGTAAAAACAGACACCACCACAGTTTTGTGGTACATCAATAAGCAGGGGGGAACCCACGCTGCAGGCTAGACATGGCCCTGTGGAACATGGCCTTGGACATGTAGGTACATCTGCAAGCTCAATTCCTGCCAGGCAAACAAAACTCACTGGCAGACGATTTAAGCAGAAATCTCCTAGACCCACATGAGTGGCAACTAGAGCCACACACCTTCAACCTTCTGATTCAGAAATGGGGGACACCAGAGGTGGGTCTCTTTGCCTCCCCCTGCAATCACCAGCTCAGAAGATTCTGCACCAGGACACCTCACAGCAGGGCCTGGAAAGTGGATGCCCTATCCTTCCAGTGGGTAAATCTGTCAATTTATGCCTTTCTCCCTCTGCCTGTCCTCTCAAGAGTATTGCTTAAGATAAGACAGGACAGACCAAGGACAATTCTAATTGCCCTGGACTGGCCACGCCAACACTGGTACCCACTCCTGCGAAGCCTGTCACCGGTGCCACCCTGGCACCTACACCAGATACCAACCCTGCTCTCTCAGCAGAGGGGACAGATCATCGTAACTGCAAACCCTAAATCGTGCAGCCTGGCTTATTCCTTGAATTCTCCCCAGTAACCAGCCTAAGCAAGCAGGTGCTGGACGTCATCCTTGAAGCCGGAAGACCCAGTACAAGGAAATCCTGTGCTGATAAGTGGAAAAGGTACTGCTCCTGGATTCAGTCTAAAGGAAAGGACACAACTCTGCCCTCCCTGCCTCTAATCCTGGATTACCTAGCAGATCTACTCCACAGAGGCCTATCCTTCTCCTCCATTAAGATCCATGCCTCAGCCATTTCGGCTCATTACAACACTGAGCCACCTCTCTTCTCTCACCCTCTTATCAAACAGTTATTGAGAGGGGAAAACAACTTAAGGCCGTCAAGGAGAGCACCCACCCCTGCTTCGGACCTTAACTTTGTACTGGAAAAGCTCACACTACCCCCTTTGAGCCTGCAGCGTCAGCAGAGATAAAATCCCTCTCTTGGAAAACAGCCTTGCTTCTGGCCATCACTTCAGCTAGAAGAGTGTCTGAGCTACAAGCGCTTACGGTTGTGGAACCCTTCATTATTTTCCATGTTCACAGGGTCCCCCTCAGGGCTAACCCTTCCTTTATGCCTAAAGTGTTGTCCGGTGTGGCTGTCAACCAATCTATCCATTTGCCTGCCTTCTTCCCTAATCCTCAAAATAAAGGGGAAAGGATCCTGCACTCCTTGGACGTGCACAGACCGCTCAGATTCTACCTTGATAGGACTAAGCCCTTCAGAAAATCTGACCAGTTACTAGTCAGCTTTGCAACAGGGACAGAGGGCAAGGCCATTTCCAAACAAACAGTTTCCAAATGCATAGCACATTCTATCCATGTCTGCTACAAGCACCATGGGAAACCAACCCCTCAGGGGGTCAGAACACATTCCACCAGGGCAACTTCTACCTCTACATCATTTCTCAGGGGAGTCCCTACCAGGGACATCCTGGAAGCTGCTTCCTGGAGTTCTGTACACACCTTCACCAAGCATTGCCACTTGCCTATCTTTTCCAGATCCCGGGCAGGTTTTGCAACAGCAGTCTTGCAAGGCATTCTAGCCAGCCCTACTACTTCTTGACTGCTTCCACTCTTCGTCAGGTTTGGGAATCTACCCAAGTGTGATGACTGCAACAGTGAAACACGAAGAACATAGTACAGTTGTGTACACTTAAGATAAATGTAGATGTTCGAGTTTATTCACTGTTGCAGTCCTGGTTTCCCTCCCTTCAATCACCTTGATTTTCTCTCACTTTCTCTCTCTAAACTCTCTGTGCCTTTTACTATCCCCCCCTCCTTTCAGGTGATATTGGTGTTTACTTTTTACTGGTGGTGTTTTCCCCCACCATAACTTAGCTCCCTATTGGGGGGGATCCTGACATTTGGGGCAAGAAAAACTGATGTAATGGAGTCAGCTGCCTGTTTTTATACCACTGACGACCTGACGTCAGTCCTGGAGCGACAGCATCCGACGCAGAAATACTAAGTCTCTGGTATTCAGGCCAACTGTGGGCTACCTGCAGGCAGATAACCCAAGTGTGATGACTGTAACAGTGAATGCACTCAAACATCTACATTTATGGTAAGTGTACACAACTGTACTTTTCTGTACCATACAGAAGTACTGGTTGCACCACTATTTGATAACCTTGCTTTTCAGCTTCTTTGTCATTCTTCTGCCGCACACTACCCCTGACACACTGCTAGTTGGCTGCAGTCCCTTTGATTCTAGCTGTGATCTCATCTTCAAACAACCCTCCCAGATACTTGAAGCTTGTTAACATGTTTCACTGTTTTCCCCTCAGTCTCAATTTTCAGCTTCCTGAGTCTCCCCTTTACTGCCATTTCAAATATCTGATCTGTACATCATTACACCCCATGGACTTTCAGTTTTGCATGCTTTTCTTGTTAGGTCTCTTCTTGTAATGCCGCATTGTTTGCATACAGCCACTTTTTGATCTGTCCCCTCTGACCTGTTTGATAACGTGTAGATGGAGTATAAATACTTGCTATCACCAGTATGAATAACAGTAGATTCAGAGCTGAACTGTGATGTACACCCACTCTCACTGAGAACCCCTTTGTGACTCTGAACACTGTTCATGCTTGAGTCATTTGGTCCTTATACATAGCCTGCACTAATTCTACCAATGTTTCTGGGGCCTTAAACTATCACAGGACTGCACAAATCATTTTTTTTTGGGATCTTGTCATATGCTTTTTCCAGGTCAGTGAGTCCCAGTTGGATTCTGTCATCATTTCTAGCGTCTTCTCAAATGTCTCACAGCAAATATTGGTTTTGTTGTGCAGCATTCTTCTCTGAATCTGAACAGGTCATCTCCCATCTTTCTTCTAGTCTGCATTTTTATCATTCACCCTCTCCAGAACTTTCATGCAGTGTGACAGGAGCTTAATACCTCTGTTCTGCCCAAAGAAGTATCAAACTCCTGTCACACTACATGAAAAAGTTCTGGAGGATGTCAAATCTCAGATATTCAGAAGCTCATTTCAAACCTTCCTTCTTCAGACTCTAAAATTTCCCCCGTTAAACCTGGTTTCCTCTGCTTCAGTAGTCATTAAGCATTCGGTCAAGTGCTCCTATGATGCAGTTGATGCTGTGTGTGGGACTGCTGCAATGGGATCTGAAATATGAAGTCATGCCTGGAATAGATTCCAGAGCTTTCACGGAGGATGTCAAATCCCAGATTTTGAATATCCCACGAGAAAGTGTTTCTCTCTGGAAGAGGATGTTATTGGACTTCTGTTTAGTTGGCTTCAAAGGCTTTCTTAAGAAAGGTCCAGGATTTGAAGCATAGCTCCTGAAGTATTTAGAGACTGGTGAAAGAAAAACACAGTTTCCCCCCCTGCATTAATTTACCTCTTTCTATTAGAAGAAAGAGGTAAGTTAATGCAGGAGGGGAAACTGTGTTTTTCTTTCACCAGTCTCTAAATACTTCAGGAGCTATGCTTCAAATCCTGGACCTTTCTTAAGAAAGCCTTTGAAGCCAACTAAACAGAAGTCCAGTAAACAGAAGTGTAAAAAGAAGTGGCAAGTAAGTCCAAAAGAAAGACAAGTGACTCCAAAGAAAAATAAAGTGGCAAGTGATTCCAAAAAAAAAAGAAGAAGAAGAAAAAAGTGTCAAGTGACCCCAGGGGTCTTCCTAGCGCAAAGAATGCATTACTACCTCTGCACTCCTCCTCCCCATACTGACTATCCATCAGAACTGGTTGCCCCCCCCCCCCTCCTTTGCACATTTGGAAGAAAACAGGGTACTACAAATAATTTAATAGGGCTGCATATGGCAGTGGAATTTACTTCCTCTGAAAACAGAGTCACTCTTTCCAAGAAACCAGAACCATTTGTTTCATCAAAACTTAAAAGACCTGCCATCTCAAGGTATTGTAGAACTGGCCTTCTTCCCGAAAGGGAAGGGGTGTTTACTCGAGGAGTTTCTTGTACCCAAGGAGGAAGGCACTTGAAGACCCATTTTGGCTCTTTTATATGTTTATCGTATTGATCACTACTGCAGTAGCCTTAGCCATATGGGTTATGCCATGCCAAGGAAATAGCCAGCCATCGTCCAAAGCTTTAGGGCACCTTCCTCGTACCCATACTGTCAAGCAGCTCGAGCTGAGCTGACTAAAAGACAAGTTTGAGTACAAAGCCCTTTAGAGCTTTACTACTTCCAAAGAGAGTGCTCCTTTGAGGCCTTTGAGGATCAACAGTCGGCTGGTGCTTTCCTTTGCTGGACAGATAAGTTACAATTGTGGAAAACCTTCCATTTTCTCAATTTTATCGATGTTTTATTACTTTCCTTTTCTGGAAAGTTATTTTAAAGCTAGGAGTGTTGTGTTTTAACCAACTATTTTGAGACTGTAACATTCTTTTAAAAAGAGCATTCATTTTTTCTTTGTTTAAAAGTAGTGTTTACTTTTCCTTGGTGGGAATGGCATAGTGTTTTAAAGTGCTTTTTACTGTCAGTGTAGTTTCATGTCAAAATGTTCTTGAAAGGGGTTTTGCATGAGAGACCACAAGGAAACTGGTGGCCCCTACTTGCAATCTCAGTTTTGTGTTAGAGAATCTAACACTTATTCCATTTGAGCCAGCTAATCTGGCTGACCTGAGGTTCTTAACATGTAGTTTTACTGATTGCTCTGACCTCTCCAAGAAGGGTGTCTGAGTTGCAAGCTCTTATGTTGAGTCAACCATATCTCATCTTCTATAGGGACAGGGTTTCTATGAGAACTGGTCATTTTATGCAGAAATTGGTAACTGAGTTTACTTTAAGCCAACCTATCCCTCTCTCTGTTTTCTTTTGTCAGCGCCTACTCTACCAGGGCCTTGGTGTCATCTGTGACTTTTGCAAAGGGTTGGATTTTAGAAGTATTCTTAAAGCTGGTAGTTAGTCATCTGTACCTAATATTGCAAAGCACCACAGGCTTGACTCCTTCTCTAGGTCCATAGCAAGCTTTCATAGGACTGTTCTCCACAGGCTGCTGGACTCTTCTTTCATCTCCCAGATGTAGTATGGTAATCCATTCATATAGCTAAGGCAACTGCTGCAATGATCAATATGATGGACACAGTACAGTTGTGTAAGTTGAACCTGTTGTAACAGTAGATGTTTGAATGATCACTGATGTTGTAGCCACTCCTTCCACCACCAGCCCCCTTCTTGTTGGTGTGTTTTTATGACAGGGTGTGGGTATTTATTTTTTGTTGTTTTTGGATTGCCCTTTTAGGGCTCAGACTCTGTCTGTTCTGGCAGGAAGGCTCTGAAAGGCTTTGCACACAAACTTATCTTTTAGTCAGCTCAGCTCCTGCTGCTTGACAGTTTGGGCATGTGGAAGATGCCCTGAAGGTTTGGAAGCTGGCAGGCCATTACATCTTTGATAGGTTATAACCCATATAGCTAAGGCTACTACATCCAACAGTGGTGATTCCAACACCTACTGTTATGGTAAGTTCAACTTACACAGCTGTACTTTCTGAATTCCTTTTCATTGTGCCAAAGTTTAAGATGTAAACTTTCCATTCCCTTTTTCTTTCTTCTTCCACCTTTTCCTTATTCAGTAACTATACCTCTCTGATGCATGCCACCATATTGCAGTTCAGAAAGACTGTAAGCGGTGATTAAGATTTTTTGTGTCTGGGTTGCATTTTCAGTTTATATCTTTACCATTTGGAGCTCCAAGGATATTCACAAACTGCCAATCCCCAGTTGTTGCTTTGTGCAGACTTCAGGGAATGCACGTTTACCCTTACTTGAACAGTTCCCTCATCATAACCAGTTCTTCCCATGACACCTGGGAATCCCTCCTATTCCCTGTAAACATTTTTCAAAGCTGGGATTCGAGTTAAACCTAGATAAATCTTGCTTAGTAACATCTTAAAGGTGTACCCTTCTGGAATGCCTTCTAGAAACATCCCTTATGGTGGCACACCTCCCCCCAACAGAAAGTTTATTTTTACTACCTACAGTTCTTGGGGCCTGGCTCACCAGTCCATATCCTCAGTATTGTAGGTTACATGGCATCACTTATTTTCATGGGGGTCCCTATCACAGCACCCCCACATGAGGGGAATTTGCTGAACAGAATTTTCAATGAAATGCCATTTGTTAAAATGATGGTTCGATGATGTGATATAGACCCTTTTCATGGTACCTGTAGCCAGACTTCACATAAAGTTTGTTTTTATTTCAAATCTGTATGAACCCAACACCAACATCGTTTATCGTTTCCTGTTCTAGTTCTGAACTACATCAAAAAGGAACTCTTATGGTGATCAAATCAGGTTTAGTTAAATGCAGATTGATCTTATTCAGTTCCATATTGTCCCTTCACAACAGATACTTCAGACTTAGTCTCAGGTTCATAGGGTGATACTAGGCTATTGGCCCGGAGGCCCTTATAAATAAGCCTAGCCAAGATTTACACCCCATGCTCCCATAAAGTCAGCACCTTTTTCCCCCCTGTCCAGCAGGGACACAGGTGGGATCCCAGGGATGTATTTTCTGTTTCCCATCCAGTCGTCCAGGTTTCTCTTAACTCATCCCCTCCAGTAGAGATCTTTTGAGTGTGTACCTTTAACTCCCAGTGGGTGTGGCTTCAGCCTTTAAAAAATGAAGTTTTCACTTTACATTCTAACAAATACTCATTGACAGAGGTCATATATCTATACAGTTGTTTGCCATCATGTATGCTTCAAGACAAAATATTCTGATACCTTGTATGCAACATGGTTTTGGAATTATTAATGCAAATATAATAGGCAGTATTTGACGCCTAGAGGTGCAGTAGGAGGTAACCTCAGAAACGCCTGGAGATGTCACTCTGTTGTAATAAGTTAGAGTGCTAGTGAGGTACTCTGCTTGACTTGGAGAGGGAGTCTATTCCACAGATGGGGGAGTCTTTGGGACACAAATTTATCCCGCCATCAAGTTTTGTTAATGTCACAGACCAGGTTGAGGCCTTGCATGCTGGTTGTGCGAGTGGAGTTTGACGATGGATATGCAGCAACTCCACCAAGACTGGGTCTGAGATGGCCTTGTATGCCAGACGCAGGTCACCTCTGAGCAGTCTGTATGAGACTGAGTAGAGGGACAGGGCTTTTAACCTATCTGTATAGGATAGGTGTTTGAGATCCTGGGTTTTTCTGATCAGGAACATCTGTGGTCTCTCCAACTGCTGTCCATACTTTGCAAGATGCATATCAAAGGCGGCATTGTACTTGATAATGGGCCCGATAAGGAAGAGTACAGGGATGTTAGGACCTCCTTGTTCATGGATGAAATACCCTTAGTTATGAGGTAAGCCATGTAGAAAGTCCTTCCGTACAACGGAGGCGAAGTAGTAGTCAAAAGTCAGGTTACTGTCAACCTTGGGTACCCAAGTCCCTTATGACTGATTGCATGCTTAGTACGTTATTAATGTGATAATTAGTGGAGACACCATTTTCCCCAAAAGAGATAATGATGCATTCCTTGGCATTCGGTTTGAGGCCATGCTTCTAGTACCAGTCATTATTTTGAGTAAGGCCCTCTTGGAGGATGTTCACATCACTAGGGGAGTTTAAGACAGCACCCAGCTTGCAGTCATCTGCAAACTTGGTCAGCCACAGACCACTGGTTTTGACTTGCACCTCAGAAAAGTATATCCCAAACAGTAGAAGCCCCAAGACTGATCCTTGGGGTACACTGCTCATTACGGGTCTACTGCCAGAGGTGGCTTCACCTATTTTGACAGCGTGATTTCTGTCAGTGACTCTGTTAGCTACCCATCTGGTAACATACGGGTTGATATCTAGCTGGCAGAGTTTATCTATTACGCTCAAGTGGAGATTAGTGTGGAAGGCTTTGGCTAGGTCAAGGTAGGCAGTGTGCACAGTCTTCCCCTCATCCATGGCTTTGGTGAGTGTTTCGAAGAAGTCGACCAAGTATAACAGGCATGATCTCCCTTTGAAAAAAACAAACTTTGTGGGGTCAAGCATTTGGAGGTTGCCAATGTTCTTGTTTATAAGGTCTGTGATAATGCATTCCTTGGCCTTGCAGATCAGGCTAGTTAGGCTGATGGGCCTGTAATTGCTTGGGTCAGTGGACGCTACACCTTTGTGTAGAGGGATGACAGTGGCTGTCCTCCATTTGGCTGGGACAAAGCAAGTGCTCAGGCTTTGGTTGAATAGGGTGCCTAATGGACCTGAGAGCTCTTGCCTGAGTTTGTGTAGGACACAGCCAGGGATGTTGTCAGGTCTGATGGAGACTATTTTTTTGACTTTGAGAGGGCATTAAAGACCTGCTGTCTGGTGATGAGGGGAAGGGAGCAGGTGCTGGGGATATCCTGGTTTACCAATAGGCAGGGAGGTGAAGTTTTCACTGAACTTGTCTGCCAGCAGGTTGGCTATATGTACGGCTTTTGTGTGTGGTGTTCTTAACCACCAGTTTAGAGCAGATTTGGGTGTTACCTTTAAGACTGCAAATGTATGTGAAGAAGGCCTTGTGATTGTCCTTGGTGGATGTGGCCAATTTACACACTAAGTTAGCCTTAGAGGATTTCACCAGTGACCTTATTTGCTTGTTCAGAAAAAGGAGAGATTGCTTCCAACTTGGTGTCTGCTGCTCCTTGGTCCTGGACAGCAATTTTTTCCTTTTATTATACTTTGTTTATTGCTCGTGTCCACCAGACAGATTTACTCTTCCTTGAGGAAAATGATTTGGTCCCATCAGGTATTGCTGAGTCCATACAGCTGTGTAGGTGCTCATATAGGTGTGTGTTCCAAAGAGATCAAAGTTCAGGGAATTTGGGATCTCCAATTTAAGGAAAAAACATAAACCACAAATAAATGATGGCCTTGATAAAGGCATTAAAAACCTTGAATTAGCTATAAACTGCAGGACCAGTGGTTAGTAATTGCAGACAACACTACAATGATATGGTACATAAACAGGGAGTAAACTAGGTGTTACCTCCTGTGTAGACTAGCCATGATTGCCGGGGAGTTGGCATCTTAGCAGAATCTCTTCCTTCAGTCTCCTTCCCTATAAATGCACTCTCCCTGAGCAAATCCAGGACAGACTGTAAGTATTCAAGGAGATTGTCCAGCTGTGGGAAACTCCCTAGGTAGATTTATTTACCTACATTCACATCAGACAGTTACAGAAGTTCTTTTCCAGGGTTCCTTGCAAATATGCCTGGAAAACAGATGCCTTTTCCTTCTCCATGGACAGGAGTGTTCCTGTATGCCTTTCTCTCTTTCCTCTGATTACCAGAGCCTTACTAAAGATCAAGAAACTCTGCAAAAGATGCTGCTGGTTAACTCCCTTTAGGCCCAGACAGTATTTAGTACTTCATTCTGTTGTACATGCCCAGGTGCAGTTACCAGGACCTTCCTCAACAGACTGAACCTACTCCCACAGGACAAGGAATCTCTCATCTACTTCAACTTTCTGAATCTACACCTCACAGTTAGGATGATAGACTTCTGATCCCATTTAGGTATCTCTTTACATAGGTATTGTGACAAGTATTAAAGGGGGTCAGCAAACCTGTTACAAGAAAAGCCTATGTAACCAAATGGAAGAGATGTTCTAGTTGAAGCCATAGCAGAGAGCAGGACCCAAACCACACACGGGTTCCAGTGGTACTCCTATACCTGTGTGAAATCCTCAAATTGGCCTGTCTTACACTTCTGTCAAGGTACGTCTTTCAGCCATTTCTGTTTGTCTGCCATTAGATCTAGTCTGTCTTTGTTTCACGCCAAGTAGTTCTTGAAAGGGGTTTTATAAATTAGACACCGGTCACAATCAAAGTGTCACATAGCTCACAGCACCAGTGTGCCACCCAACAACAGCCCCTTAAGGCAAGACAACGTACCCAACACTTTAGTCATAGGTGACTCTGTAGTCAGGCACACTGATGTCCCACTCACCAGGCTGAACAAGGAGAAAATTACAGTCAGCTGCCTGTCGGGTGCCAGAATCCACCACATAACGCATGCACTCAAGTCACTCCACAACAAGTACAAATATGACTGTCATTGTCCATGTTGGAGTGAATAACTTGAGACGTACCTCCCTGGACTACATGAAAAGAGACATGGAAGAGCTCTCGGATCATGTGGCCCAGGCAGGTATGACCTTAGCCCTGAGTAGCATCCTGCCTTCACACAGAATGATACCACAGTGTAAGGACAAAATGATTGACTTCAACAATTGGCTAAACTTCTGGTGTCATTCAAAGGGGATCCATTATCTGTCTGCCTGGGATGACATGATCGACAGACCACGATGCTTTGCCAGAGATGGTCTGCACCTGTCGTCCCTGGGATTCAGGTTACTGGCTAAGGCTCTTGCCACCCCTATAGTGCTATTTTTAGGCAAAGTTCAAAGGACAAAACCACCACCATAACATGTACAAGCATGCAAAATCTGAAGGCAATGCTACTCAATGCTAAAAGTCTAAACCTCAAAATACACTCTCTCGAGGCACTCCTAAAAATAGAGAACATCGATATCTGTGCAATAACTGAGACCTGGTTCAAGGCTCCAGAGAGCACCCCTGCAATACCAGACTACAACTCTTACCGCAGTTTTCGGACACCGAACCAGGACCAAAACACTAAAGGTGGAGTGTCCATATTCACCAAGGATATTCACAACACCAGGCTAGTTGCCCAACACAATGCGTCCGAAATTCTCCAGGTGCAACTAACACTAGGTAGGACTGCAATCCAAATTGTAGCTTGCTGCAGATCCCCCACCATGCCCCAAGATTCTCATTGCACCTTTCTAAACATACTGGAAAATATTAAGATACAACCAAACACCCTAATACTGGGTGATTTCAACTACCCTGCCATTAACTGGGAAAGCTACTCGTGTCCAACACCTTTGCCCAATGGTTCTTGGAATTCGTAAATTCCAACGCCCTGGATCAACTAATCTTTAGTCCCACCAGGGGCTCCAACATCTTAGACCTGGTCATTACCAACATGGAAAATCGATGCTCCACACCTATGGTTAACCCATTCATTTGTCAGGTCTGACCATAAGCCAATCACCCTTGACATCCACATCCCACCCCCACCCCCCAGTAAGGAAACCTCCATAAAAAACTTCATGCTACTCAAGTCAGAAGTGATAAACTTCATGACACCCATGCAGACGGGAACTAAAAGTTCAACTGCTGAATCCTACACTAAGGCACTGTATGAGCACATCCACTCGTGCATGAATCGTGCCATCCCCAATAGAACCAAGATACTGTCCTCCAAAAAAGGAAACCAATCTGGTGGACCCTTGCCATAAACAAACTTTACAACAAAAAGAAGAAACTGTTGCAGAAAAGAGGAAAATCCCAGGATGCAAACAACTCCTTTACCAGCCTCAGTAAGAAGCGGAGATCCCTCATGAAATCCTCCAAAGCTTGTTATGAAAATAAAATTGCTAAAGATTCTAAAGACCACCACAAGGCATTCTATAGTTTTGTCAAGAATCTAAATTGCAATGCTCAGGTCTGCTCTGAGCTACAACAGAATGGCATTAAATATACTGATCCCAAGCATAATGCCAATATCCTGGCAGATCGATTCAGTGCAAACTTCACCCTCCCCCCTCACCCCCTAAAGGGCCCATCTCAATACCGAAAGATTGCCAAATTCTGGTAATAATGTCCGCACAGTTAAAAAATCTCACTTTCCAATGCTAAGAATACAGTGTCTGTGGGACCAGATGACATCCCAGGCTGTGTACTACATGAACTACAAAATGAACTGGCACCTCACCGAAGTGTCATGTTTAATCATAGCCTCACCTCAGGCTTCATGCCCACTGAGTGGTGCACAGCTACATTTATCCCACTCCACAAGGGGGGGATCACCTTGGATCCCAGGAACTACCGTCCCAACAGTCTGACAAGCCTGATCTGCAAGGCCATGGAACACATTATCATGGAACTTATAAACAAAGACATTGGCAACCTTCAAACATTAGACTCCACACAGTTTGGGTTCGTGCAGGGCCAATCTTGTCTCCTGAACCGGATTGACTTCTTCAAATCAGTCACCAGAGCCACGGACAAGGGTAAGGTGGTCCACACAGCCTATCTGAACCTCGCCAAGGCCTTTGACACCATCCCCCACTCTGGAATGATAGATAAACTTACTAAGCTGGGCATTAATCCCTACGTCACTCGATGGGTTGCCATCCGGCTTACTGACCGAACCCACAGTGTAAAAGTAGCCAACTCCAAATCCAGCTCCAGACAAGTGGAGTACTCATGGTTCAGTCCTGGGATCGCTCTTGTTTGGCATCTACTTCTTTGAAGTACAGGCCAGCACTAAGGGACTCTGGCTAACAAAGTTCGCAGATGACTGCAAACTGGGAGCCATTACTGAATCCCCAAATGATGTGGATATTCTACAAAAGGGCCTTACTGAAACAGATGCTTGGTGCTAAAGCCATGGGCTCAAGCTCAGTGCCAAGAAATGTATAGTTATCCCCTTTGGGAAAAAACATGTACCCATGAATTACCACATAGGTGGCAGTACACTAAACACCGAAAGTGTGATGAGACTTAAGGACAAAGGTGACAGTGGTCTCACCTTCGATAACCACATCACCACAATAGTCAGGAAATCTTTCTATGTGGCAAACCTCATCACTAAGGGCTTTTCATCCGGAAAAAAGGAGGTCATTGTCCCACTGTACTCATCCCTCATTAGACCAATTATAGATTACAGCTCCCCATTTGGTATGTACCTCTCAAGACATCTGCAGCAACTGGAAAGGCCGCAGAAATACCTCACTAAAAGAATCACAAGCCTAAAGCAGATGCCTTATGCTGACCATCTAAAAAACTCCACCTATACTCTATCGCATATCATTTACTCAGAGGTGATCTCTGCTTAACATACAAGGCCATGTCAAACCCAGAGCTGTTGGACATGCTACACTTAAAGAAATCCCAATCCCTCAGAGGCGCACACTCCAGGGATCTAAACCTTGTCATCACAATGAACAAAACATGCTGGAGGGATAGGTTCCTGACCCAGAGACTCCACAGACTCTGGAATAGACTGCCCATACATGTCAAGCAGAGCACTTCTTCAAAAGGAACCTTGATGATTAGATGGGAAAGAGGAAATTCACCCTGGGGAGCACGTCAGTCGCCTTGCTAGACAGGAGTTTGGAGAAGTAAATACTTTGGGAAGAAATAGCCAGGGAATTGTTATGGCTAGGCTTGTATAGGCCCTAGGGCCAATAGCTTAGTACAAACCTATGAATCTGTGAACCTAAGACCACCTAGAAAGCAGGTGGCTCCATCTTGTGATCTTAATTTTTGTATTGGAGAAGCTAACTTTGCCTCCATTTGAACCTGCCGCTCTCTCTTCCATAATGTTTCTTGCTTGTAAGACAGTTTTACTTATTGTGCTGACTTCAATTTGAAGAATATCAGAGTTGCAGGTGCTCATATCTTCTCAACCCTGTTTGTTGTCCGTAATTGTAGTATGACTTTTGGAAGTAATCATTCATGCCCAAGAGTTTATTTTTAATAAGTCTATCCATTTCCTTTTCCCCCCCAACTAAAGAACAGAAGTGAAAGAATTATGCATTTCCCTGGATGTCCACAGCCAGCTCAGATATTACCTGGATAAGACAAAAGGTTTGTGATTATCAGACCAACTATTTATTTCTTATGAAAGTAAGAAAAACATCATCAGTTTCCATGCAAATCATATCCAAAAGTTAGCTTAGGCTATTCAGTTCTGCTGTTATGTCAAGGCACACACCACCACAGTTGTGACTACTTCTGGAAAGGGTGGACTCTAGAGCTATTATAGAGGCAACAACTTGGTCCAATTTGCACACTTTCACTACACTACAACATTTACTCTTTTCAGAGACAAAACAAGATTTGCTAGATGTATTCTGCAAGGTCTTTCCAACTTTGCTCCTGCTTCCTCCCCTTTTTCTTACTATGCTTTGGCAATTGTCCCATATCATTTTGAGTTGGCAAACTTACTGTGATAGTAGATGTCTGAAAAGATCACTGTTCTATTCCAGCACCCTCCCTCCACCCCCTATTTTTTACTTTGCTGTTTTCCCCCTGGCCAGGCTGGGGTACCAGTCATTTTTGTCCCCTTAATTTTGGCAATGATGTAGGTTGATACAATTTGACATATATGGACGTGATGTATCTTTTGGCTGCAGCCTCCCTTTTTTGAGGCAAGAAAGCTCTGAAATTTGACATATGTATATCCTATATACACCAGCATACTGTTGTGCTTTAATGAACATGTGGTGTATGAGAAAAGCATCCTAAAGCTTTAGTATACTGACTGAACGTTTGATGTCCTTGTCAGGATATGTCCTATACAGCTTTCTACTACTGTAACAGTGATCTATTTTTAACATCTGTTGTGGTAAATCTACTTGACAGCTGTACTTCATTTTACAAATCCAAGACAGAGCTAACACTTTTCACATTTTTCAACATTTCTCTTGTTTTGCAAGTCTTTTTGCTTAAAAGAAATCATGTATAGCTTAAATTAAGAATATTACTCGATACATCCTTCTGTGGGAGGGAGGGGTGGTGTAATGGTTAAGGTGTTTACCTTACAGACACAAGGTGCTGGATTTGATTCTTACATGGGGTAATTGGCTAAGCTTAAAATGACCCACAAAAGCAGTTCGCTTAGTACTAATCTATGATCTTAAGAGCCTGTGATCCTATGATATGTGTTTTTTATATATATATATATATATATATAAGTGCACATTTACATTCCCCTCAGCAACCCTCTTGCTTCTTTCCAGTTTTGCCTACTGTGTTGCAGTGTAAGGCCTGTATATATTGCAACAGAATAATTATTGTAAAAATGCTCAAAACAGGTTACAAAAAAAAGTAATTATCAACAGTTAAATGAAGAGTTTTTCTGTAATACCACTAGCTTGTACAGCAGCCTCTACCCCCCCACCACACTGATTCAGAATGAGTCTGACAGTATACTGTACCAAACTTCATCAAATAGCATGCAGTTTACACCACAGAACATTTGTACAAACATTAATAAGAGCAAAAACTGTTTTACTTATTTCTTCATCAGTTCTGTGTTCTGAACATTAATGGCATAAAGTGGGATGAATGCTTTGCAATTTTCCAACCAGTTTAATACAGTCAACAAACTTTCAGTTTTGGGGTGGGGTCCAAGATTACTGCACTCAGAAAACAAGGTTGATTAAAACTTTCCCACTGTTAAAAAAAAGGGGGGGGCAGTATAAAAAACAATACAAACTACAAACTGAGTGAAATGCATTTGCTGGATAGTCACTACACTGTCTGGATATCAGCAAAGAAGAAATGTGGAGAACAAAGAAATCAACTAGGAAAGGAAGAAAAGAAAAAACTCCAGGGAAGTGTCTTGCAGCTGTTCAGCAAAAAGCAGTTCAACTTTCAGCTGTGGTACAAGGAATGTATTCCGGTGATTTAGAGAAAAAATAAATACGTCAGTTGCATTTAGAGGTGTCTAACATAAGTGAGACACTGTAGAAATATGTAACCTCAAATAACAGAGGGATAGGTAGAATAGAAGAAGCTGTAAGTACCTATTAAGGTGAGCTGATAAAACTGCAAAAATCAGAGGTTGAAGACAGGACTGTGAATATGAGGCTTCTCAAGAATAACTTTCAAAAAGCAGCATTCTAGAAAACATGATATTCTGGAAAATGTGAGATTCTGTGCTATACAAGATAAATTAGAACAGTAGACTGCATTAATTTTATGATAGTAGAAATAAGCAGATTGACTGGTATTGCACAGCAGGATTTATTAACTTAAAGGTCACATCATGTGTGTACTGTATCTGACCATAAGAAAAAAAGCCAGTATCTATATTAGTAAAGATGTTATAACGAGAGAAGGACCTGCTCCTGACAAGATATGGTAGAAGGGAAAAGTATTAAAAATTGGGGATACCAGAGTGTTTGCTGAAAATGACTACTCACTGTATACCAGGTAGAAGAGAAACAAGTTAATCCATGCAATTAGGAGATGTCGAGAGGCAGGAGTGAAATTCAAATTACTGTGTGCATTTGTCTTTAGAATATAATTTACGTGTGGTTCACAAATGCTACTGGATGCAGAACAAGCTAAGGAGCAAATACTCCAGCAAGCTGAAGAAAATACACCTCATTCTGACAGTAGCCGAAGCTCAAAGAGAGAACTTGCCATTGAAACCTTTTCCCTTGTTTCTAAGGAAAATGATTGAGAGACAGAAAAAAGCCCAGGAACTGACTAGAAAAGTCTGGAGTACCTTTGACTTGAACCAGTGATGGGTGTTGGGTGGTTGAGATTATGATGCAGAAGACCAGTAATAATGTAAAATCAGGAAATTAATAATTGGAAAATGTCATTGCTGTAACTTAAAGTTTAGACAAGAGAGCAGTGCTTCTACAGTAAGTGGCTAAAAAAAACTCAAGGATTATTGCCTCTCTTAAATTGTTGAGAGGACTCTATAAAACACATTTCTTGCCTTGTTATTAATGTTTAGAAGGACAGTGAAGGGTCTGACTAGGAAACCAATTAAAAAAAATCCTTAGTATTGTGTGTAATAAATCAGTTGATGAAAATTGTATGATATATTGTAAAGTAGTTCTGTATAGTATGCATAGGTGTTTTAAATGCGAGCTGGAGGAATTAAAGAAAGCTCACAATCTTCTTTGAAGTGTATCTGGGACTACTTTAATAAGAAAGAAGCTGGATGTAAGCAATGCAATTTTATAATTTTGGGCTTCTGGAGGCTGTCAAAGTGCGATCGTGTTATATGTATTAAAACATGGTAATATCTCCTCTTGTGTCCAGTTGTTAAGTCCAGACTAATGTTATTAGTTTAAGCTACAGGCAGGAAAATGTTTTATCCTTTTTAAGCAAACATGTTAGAAAATGGTAGCAGTTACTACCTGATTTTTCCCTCAGCAGATGTCTTCAGTTGAAGATGCTGAATCCACAGGTATAGGCAGTCAAGGAATCTGTGCAAGAACCATTGTAATTCATATTTAAAGGGGGAACTGGTGAGCAATTCGGTGAAAATAAATTTAGTTTGACACTGATGGAAGTGAACACTTCTGCACGTAGAAACATCCAAAGCAGCCTGTAGCACTTCATTCAGTATTAAATAAAACACAGTACCGTTTAGTTTATTCATTTAAGGGTAGCCAGTGTGCTTTTTTCTTAAGGTAACAAAACATTATTAGAGACCATGTCAGTTGATTTTCCACGTCTGAGAAGACCAGAATCAATGGTTTGTGTGAGATTTTACATAGGCTCTAGGATGTGTTTTCAGCATGATCAAGCTTAGTTTTATAATAGTCTGTGGGTGTAGCTAGCTGTCTTAATTGTGATTACTTGCCCCTCTGTGAATGGGCGACTTTCCTTTTTGGAAAATGTGTATAGTTTTATATGTTTGAGAGTTAAAAAGGGTTAGGATATAAATATTTTTGTTTGCTGTTTCTTGAGTGCTTTTATTATAGCAAAATGTCTTGGAAAGTGCCATGTGGGTTCACACAGAGATGAGAAGCAGCAGCTGTATACAAGATCAGCCTGTTAAAAATGAATGTGTGCATGTGAGTTTCAAACTGAAAATATATTTAAAACAGTTACCATGTAGAATATGAGAAAGTAATAGCTTCTTACCAGAATGTTTGTCCTTAGTAGCACCTTGGAAGAAAGCTAAGGGTTGTGTATTACCCAGAAAGAGTAGAGAGTCCTCAGACTCAACTTCATACCGACTAATTTAAATTTTTAAACCAGCTTAAAGTGTTTATTCCTGTACTGGCTAAAAAAATAGCAAAGGTGTTGCCAAAGTTGATGTGTATGGATCAGTGTGTTTTTTTTTTTTGGAGAGTAGGCAAACGTTTGACAAAATAAATGAAACAATAATGACCTAGGGGGGAAGCTAAGTGTAAGAAAGCACATGATGCAATGAAGGCATTCGATAGTCGGCTAGGATTTTATAAGTAGGCTAGTGGTAGCATTTGCAGTCCTTGGTAGAACAATTAAGTTAATTAAAACAATATATGAAGTGCTAGATACAAGAAATAAGATGGGAAGGTTCTTCTCCGACAAGATGTTTGAACAAAGGAACTAGACAGAAAGAGGTGTCCTCTTCCCCCTTTGTAATTGCTTTACACTTAGAACCACTGGCAAAGAAAATCAGGGACTGAGATTCAATGATATAACTGGTATGGTAATTAAAAAAAGTTTGCTTTATTTGCAGATATTTTGTACTTGATAAACCCAGAAAAGCCCATCTCACTGCTGTGAAATGTTTTGAGACAGTTTCAAGTCTTTTCAGGAAATAAAATAAATGAAGATAATGGATTAGGTTCATAGGTAGGTACTAAGCTATTGCCCCTGGAGGCCTGTATAAGCCTAGCCAAAAAGGTTCCCTGGCTTTTGCCACCCAAGAAAAAAATTTTCCTGTGCCCCTGTCAAGCAGGGTCGTTGAAGTGATCCCAGAGTAAATTTTCTATTTCACATCCAGTCGTAAAGGTTTTTCCTAGAGGGCCAATGAGGAGCTTTGCTTGACATGAATGGGTAGTTTGTTCCAGAGTATGGGAAGCCTCCTGGAAGGGGAAATTCCTGTATGCATTTCCCCCCTTCCACTTATTCCGAAAGTCCTGCTGAAAATTCAACAGTACAAACCAAAAATCTTGCTAGTGACTCTGTTGGCCAAGAAAGCATTGGTTCCCCCTTCTCCTTCATCTAGCCAAGGGCAATCATAAGTTACCCCACAGAGTGGACCTACTAACAGAACAAGGGCTCACTCATCCACCCACACTTTGAGACCCTCCAACTGACCCACTGGGTGATAGAGCCCTGATTCCTTTCGGACACCTTTATTATGAGGACATGCTTCAAGTCCTGCAGGAGGCCAGGAAACCTGATACCAGAAAATCTTAGCCCTCCAAATGGAGGAGATTCCTACTTTGGTATCTTACCAAAAGCCAGGACCCACTTACATCAGAACAACCTGTGGTTCTGTCATATCTGTGTGAATTGCTTAATGCAGGATTAACTTACTCCTCTATAAAAGCACATCTGTCAGCTATCTCTGCCTGTGTATCACTATCTCCAACCTTAGCTTCCAGATTTGAAACAAAATTCCTGAAAGATGTTCACATCATCTTTCCCAGGAGACCTGTAGCTTCACCCTGGGACCTCACCTTTGTGCTGGAGAAACTGACTCAAGCCCCTCTTGAGCTAGCTTCTTGTAGCTCTTTCAAACACTGTACTTGGGAAAACTATCCTCCTGTTGGCTATTACCTCTGCCAGGTGGGTTTCAGAATTACAAGCCCTTATGGTATCTCCTTCTTTCCTGTCTTTCCACATAGACCGGGTCTCCCTTCGAACCAGTCCCTTCTTCATGCCAAAGGTAGTCGATGAATTGTCCTTGAACCAGTCCATTCATCTCCCCACCTTTTTACTCTCTCCCCAGAACAGTAGTGAGAGGATCCTTCACACACTTGATGTACACAGACAACTCAGGTTTTACTTACACAAGACTAAACCCTTTAGGAACTTGGGCCAACTGTTTGTCCTTTCACCTCGGGGCTCTGGGATTGCCTGTGTCCAAACAAACCATCTCCTATTGGATATCCAAATCTATTGCCTTTTGCTATTTTTACCATGGTAAAGTTCTTCTAGGCTCAGTCAAAGCTCACTCAACAAGGGCAGTGTCTTCGGGGGCTTTCCTCAAAGGGTAGGCTGCCAACTCTTAGAAGCTGGTACTTGGACATCTGTCCACACCTTCACCAAACATTATAAGCTGGATTCCATTTTCAGATCCAGGGCAGGATTTGCCAGGGCCATTCTCCATGGCTTCATAGAAAATTCCTCTGCCACTCCCTCCTCCCTTTCTGCATAAGATTTTGTACTTTCCCTTATGTCAGGAATACTGCAACAGGTGAATAAAAGGAAATAGATTAGTTATGTAAGAACTTACCATAATGATAGATGTCCTTTTCTTAGCTGTTGTATCCCCCCCCACTTCTGGCTTTCTTTGATAAATTGATCTCTTTCCCTTAGACTGTCTATCCGACTGGGACCTCATTTCTGAGGGTGACGTGCGTACATCTCTTTTATGACTAAAATCTGCTAGTGGCCTACTTCAGATGTACCTCACACCCTTGGTAGTAGAAGACTTTGATATACTGGTCGACATTGGGTCGTCACCTTGGCAGGCAACTCCCATTATGTCAGGAATACTGCAACAGAGAAGAGAAGGACATCCATCATTGTGTTAAGTTTTTACACAAATGATCTTTCCTGTCAAAATCTTCAGTTTTCACACACACTGTTTCATTTACCAGGCCTGCTATCTTATTCATTTGGGGTTACAAATGTGGTCTTGTTTATGCTAATGTGTCCCTAATTTAATTGCTTTGTAGTGTGTAGTATTGTCTTGTCTGGCAGTAATATTCATCTTAATGATACTTGTTATTGATGTTTTGCCAGTTAAAACAACAGTGATGCTTATGACGTTCAAGAAAGATGTTTGGAACAGTTTCCTACAGTTAAACCAAGTATAGTGGCATTCAGCAAGAAAGAGAAAAACAAGTCATTGCCAGTTTTATGTGGTTAATGCAAATGGAAAAATGAACTCCTTTCTTTGTTTCATCTTATTCTTGAAGTTCTGTTCGACTGCTGCACTAACAGCACAAAAACATAGCCACTCCTAGGCAAGGTCTGGCTGGAAGTCTAGTTCATATACCGAGTGCTTAGAAGTGGTGGTTCTAATTAAACTCATGGATGTGGTTGTAAATGGTACTGCTTATCTCCAAATTATTCATACTTAAAAATATAAGGGCTAAAAACTTAAAACAGAAGATCCTGTCTGATCAGTAGCTTAGTAAGTACTATGAACCTAGTAACACAAAGTAGTAGCTTTCAGATACAGTACAGCTGTCATCTCAGATAGCTCATGTCATAATGCATTTAGCTGGTCCACAATAATCAAGCTGCAATAATAGCATGTAAATGGACTTCCAAAAGCATCTTTAATTATCGTAGTAAATCATCTTAACATAATGTATTATATAGTTTTGACTAATATTACTAGTTATTCCTTTAAGCAAATCACTTCTTCCCCACCGTAGTTATAACAGACATGACTGTGTTAAGGTATGACTTATCTCATCTTTTGAACATGTGTATATTTCAGTACATTGCCTTCTTACACATCAGTGTGTTATGCCCTACAGTAACACTCTTTATAGTGTAAATGGCCGTATTAATGATCTAGCATATCATTTATCTACAAAGACAGCATGGCCCTTTATCAAAGCAGTTTTTAATCAAATACCTCGAAGTTGAAAGGTAACTTTTTCAAATACGGTAATAGCATAAGTAGTGGTCTTGATTTTCAGAAGAACACCCCATTTCAACATTGAAAACAAGTATAAACATATATATATATATATATATATATATATATATATATATATATATATATATATATATATATATGCAGATGCACATCGTGTGTATATGTATCTTACATGAGCCCATCTATCCACTTCAGACATAGGGCTATAAGCCAAAGACAACAGTCACTCTACACCTTTAACACTTTCCCAGGCTCTAAAACTCCTTCTTTAAAGCCCCCCACTTCTTCCTTCTTCACTGGTTGCTTGGAAACTGTGAATCTGTAGATGTTCGCAGACTAGCAATGTGAGCGTATTCACTCTTTTTTTCACTGTTAGCAATCATCTTGGGCAAAACCGTTTTAGTGTAGTTAACCCCAGTGTAAAGTGTAATGACTCTGTTGAGGCAAAACTTAACCCCTCTCCCATAGAGTAGAATGCGCCAATAGTTAAGATTTCAAGTAGTAACTGCAACTTGACTGTCAGAAAAGAAGGATACCTAAACTTAATGTCCCTGTTCACTCTCTAAATAGTGTTCCAAAAAGGTAACATTTTACTTTCAAAACCAATTACTAAAAATTATATTTAATTACTATATAGGATGTTTTCAAATCAATCTAATTAAAAAAGTGGAAATATAGGCTTAATTGTGCCACTCTAATTACATAAATATTCTTGTGACTTATTTCAGTATTCAAGCACACCAGTGTTCTGGTTGGTGTCTCATATTTTGAAACTTTGATTTAGTATCCAATCCAGTATATTTAAAGATATTCTTCTGCTTTAATCCAACAAAAAAAATATATCTGTCATATTTCAGTAACCTTAGGCAGTGTTGTTCTATGTTAGTAGGCTATAATCTTGAAGTGAAAATACGGTGACCAGCCTAGTAGTTCTAGACATCTCTCTTGAGTTTATTTCTTCAGTGCATAAAGCACTGTTAGTTCAGATGCAGTGGCTTTTCCTTTTGTACCCAAGGAAAATATAGTCAAGCACCCTCTTTACATTACTTGGACATAGTCCATCTTTTTGTCACTAGCAGACCTACTCGATATGCTTGCAAAACTGACCACATCCTTATCTACCACAGGTATCATGAATATCCTCATCATGATTCCTGCTTACATTCATGTAAAAATCTAATCTCGTAATAAACCAGTTACTGTCTGTTTTAGATTATCCCCACCCCAATGTAGAACGCATCATCTATTAAGAGTTCACTGAACATTATCTTTTCTTTTTATACCGGTTGGAAATATAAGTAAATATCCTGATAGCATCAGTCGAAGATGATATGCAAATGTATCTTTACATTTGTAGTATGAATACATCTTTTACCATGACCATCAGTAATATTCTTCAGTTGAATTAACCAGTCCAGTTACATTCACATAAGAATGCTTATCCTCTCAAAATACCGTGCTCCAACCATGTTGCTCAAAAGCATTCACTTTCTTGCTTCTCCGTTCCAATTAGAGCACCCTGTGTGTCATCCTTTTCTGAGCTGGCACTGTCTCTGTCTTAGATAAACTTGTATAGTCTGTCTCATGCTTCCTTTAAGCCAGTAAGATAAATGCATTCATAATTCTCTTAACTTGCAAAATGACAAGTTTAAGAAGGAGTAAAATAAAGAACATATACTGGTTCCTAGAAAAAAAAGTTCTGTCCCACCTAAGCAAGTTCTTAGGAGGAGCTAACAATAAAATGGAAGTGAAAACAAGCAATAAATAAGAATGGAAGAACATACATTTTTAAAAAAAAGTTTCCAGGTGCATTCTGTAGTCAAGTCCTTGGGCTACAAAGTACTACTTTATAGACTGTAGAGAGATTTTTTTCATAAGTAACAGGTTATTTTAAGAAACCGTGCATCTAATACTGTGAACAGTCTTTTCTAGTATGCTAGTCTGTCTACATTCTTAAATACAGTACTCATATTCATATTAAGTTATTTTGTGAATTCCCATATACACCTGTGGTTTCATAGAGGATTATTTAGGCATTTTTCCAAAGATGATGCAGATTCAAATCAGCTTGTTTTTTCATCATGATTAATACAGTCCTGCCCAGGTTTTACTCCTGCCATGAAAATGGGTTGTGTGTGTAGTCAGCACACATTCTTAGGTGAAGGGTCGTCTTTATACATTCATACGTCATCTCACATCAGCTGCCAGAATTTTGCATTGACCCAGAGCTGCTCGTGATGCTTTGCTAGAACTCTAGTCTGGTTGCAGTAAGTCTTAGCACTGTAGCAAGACAGCCACCTGCACCTCAGACTTTGCTACTGCTGTAGCTTCTGTTCAGCTACTGTGCCTCTCCAGGAAGATAGCCCATGGAAAAAAAAAATAAAATGTCATTACCTGACATCAGTGACCTTTTTTGAAGCATGGTGAAACTGAAGCTTATCTTCACCACTACACCACAGTTCTAGGTTTTCTTAAAAGATCTATAGTCAACAGTACACAACATGCTTTGTAGTGACGCATGCTGTCTTTATTACCCCACCTAATTCGTGAGCCCACCATTTCTTTTCTGCCTCTCATGCACTTTAGGTCTTCATCCTGACTCATTATTAGAAAGATCCTTCTTTCATTACCTTCCTGAAAACCACATTGTGTGTGACCTTAAGACTGTCAATAAAGGCCCACATCTATCTTGTCTGGGAATAGCACTGCGTCAGACACTGCCTTCAGAGTTATTCAACCCTACCACCTGCAGGTGCTGGATAGACAGCTCCTGGTTTTCCTTACAACCAGGAGGAAGGCAGGAGTTGAAAGCCATTCGTGTGGGAATTGATGGAGAGAGTCCACAGTGCAGCTCCAAGCCTTAGCTGGTGAACTGTCAGAATGGACTGAAAGCTCAGAATGTAGTTCAAAGCCTAAATCTCCTGGAACTAGATGAGTTTCTGAAACAGCCTTCTGGATTCCATAGGTGCTGAAATCGCAGTTAATTCTGCAACCCAGACCAATCATTCGCTTCTGCAGACTGCTAGGGATACAGAGGAGGTACACCGCAGCTTCCCAGCTTGGGAGATTTGTTATGAGATGTAGGCACCAATCATCCCCCCAACTTGATCAACTAGAGCTTGGGTAGTGGTTTCTTTAACCCACCTGCTTCATGAGTCAGGAGTGTAGTTAAGACACAGTTTTCCATCCCAGAGTTTCATCTTAGGTGCACCACTGACTGCTGGCTGCATTAGAGAGTAAGCTGTTAAGTTGTCACATGCCAAGACTCATGGCACAAGGTTAAAATATCCTGCACAAGTTTGTGGTGTGGTGTAAACTTCTGTTGAAGGAATATCTGTGCTCCCTTATGGAATTTCTTCTGTTGCCATTGTCAGGCTCTCCCATTGCTGTAGATGTGCACTTGCATGCATGTTCCTTGCCTTTAAGGCCGTGAATGTGACAAATGTCATTCTTGTTTCTTGTTTGTGTCTTAGTGTAAATTCATACGTGCAAGTAATGAGGGTCATGAGACATGCTCCTCAGTAGCCTAATTTGAAGAGTGAGAAAACAGAAGATTCAGCTTACTTTGATACAAAGACAGTGAATCCTGCCTCACCCAGGCACCCTGGACTACCCACCTTTTATGGAGACCTCAATGTTTATCAGATTCTTTATGGCCCTTCTCAAGTTCCTACCACTTTAGTCAGGACATTTGTAAATGAGTATTGAGGAAAGGAAGCAAAGGAGACCTGGGCTGTTTCACTGAGGAGTCAATTGTCAGGGATCCTGTTTGGCAGCTTGAAGTTGCTCTAACTCTGCTGTGATCCCCATGTAGCAAATGCTGTTTACAAGTTCCTTTGTGGGATAGAGTACCTCATCTGTTATCCTTGACTCATCTCAGATCTCTGTGGCCCAGCATCAGTGCCAAATACCAGAGCTTATTGCTGCCTTTCAGCCAGACAGTCTAAAGCTGTGAATAGTAATACTAGAGTGTATACTTTTCTGTCACAGTGAAGTCAAGTATCGTCATCTTTCTTACATAGGCTTGCTCTCGGAAAACACACAGACTTTTCTTTGTCTAGGCTGAAAGATTACCTCATTCGTACTGTGACATTGGATTGTAAGGAGGGCTTCCACATAACCTGCTGCAGTGCAGTCTTGGCTGTGCTGACATTGTGGAAAGGGCCACAGTCTATGGTATTTTCTAGGCTAAAATCCCACAGCTGAGGATCTGAAGATCCCCCTTCATCGAAGAGAAACATGTAATGTCCTGGATGCCGTTTTCTTGGAAAAAATGCTTTTTGTCCAGGCATTTTAGGACCTGGCTGGTGCCTCTTTAGAAGGAAGAACAACTGTAGAGGATCTTTTTAATCACCCTTTGTCTCCCTTCTCTTCTGTTCCAGACCTGTCTAGTCAAGCCCCATTAGATAAGTGCCCTCACCATGTTCAGAAGGCTCTAGGATTTTACACACTCTTGCTTCCTTGTGTGTCAGCCAGGTCTCCAAAAGTAGCCACTCCACTGTTCCAGCTGAAGTAGTTCTGATACGTTATAATTGAAGTTATTTTAATATGTCCAGGCTTGGAGAACCAACATGCAGGATCAGTGAGATCAACATATGATTACCCTTGACCATTTCCTGGGGCACAGGTCCTGCTCCAGAAAGGAAACCATTGGAAAAATGACTCTTCTCACAGGAGCTGTCAGAATAAGCCCAGACCATACAGTGTAAATGAACCATGTAGACTGTGTCATTTTAAACAGGTTCAGGGGGGACTTCTGCATTTTGATGGTTTCAGATGGGATAGATGAGGGCCATCCTATTCTGGGCTGCAGTGAGTTTATCCAGCACATCCAGTATGCCTAGTTTCAGATAACTCTCCAAAGGGTCATTCCTTTAGTGCCATATGGTGCCTGGCTGCTGTCACTAGCCATACTTAATGTCTTTTGACACATCAGAGCAAAGCAAACTTTGTCATTCAACCATACCCAGATACAACTGAATGAAATTACGTTCCTCCAAGCTCATGCACAAATAACATAACAGCAGAACACAGCTGCATATAACAGTAAACAGCAATAACACAACCACCGTGAAAGAGCCAGCCGAAGATCAAAAGCCATAAAACATGCACAATACAGCCACTGTCATCACCATGCATCTCCATTAACATTATATAAACAGTCCTTTCATCTGACCATCCTCTCATCACCAATGATCGTCCACCCGCCACTACCTGCAGCCCCGATCACCCCTATGATCATCCAGTCCAGCGTTCTTTCTTCCGACCCTCTTGAAACCACCTCTACCTGTAGGCCCGACTGGCCACACCATCACCAGCAACCAAGTCCTTTCTTCTGCAGACAGCACCGACCCTCACAGACCACCATCCAGATGTCTCCTTCTCCTTTATCATCACTCTAACCCACTACCGCATTCAAGGAGTCTATTTCCAAACCAAAGCAAAATTCCATTTCCCACACTCCGCATCAGCTCAGATCACCATTACAGGCCCAACTTCCACCGCTCCATGCTATTTTATCAGAAAAACAGGAATAACAAGAACTACTTCACATTACGATACTACCAACATTATCACCACAAAGTCTACTCACTTGACATAAGCGGACTCGCAACATAAAAAAATTCACATCACAACATGAAAACAAAAAAAAGTGCATATCGGGAGCCAGAGAGGCCGCTGCCATCTTCCTTTATCATAATCAGTTCATTAGTCTTTTGTGGTATTTTGAATTGTTCTTGGTGGACATGCCTTCCAGTATAATGTGTTGTCATTTGAGCTTTCTTCTGTTTAAATAATATCTTACAAAGTTGATGGCCATAGTGGCTAGTACTTTTGAAAAAGGGCTTTCATGTATTCCACTCCTAAACTATTAAGTCTTTAAGTGGGCAGTTCAGGATCTCCCTAGAACTGTTCTTGCAATGGGCACACCTATAGTTACAATCTGTTGAGATGATAATGAGGTATGAGAAGGCTTCTCTGGTTTCTTCACACAGAGCATCCCATCATGGACACCGAGCTAGCTGCCTCTATTCTAATTCATTCCTCCTTGGGGGGGGGGGCACACGTCATGACATTTGTAAACCTGTATGATAACCGAAGCATGGAGTTTAGGCCCAGTCCCTTTTGTTCTTTTGAGTTTGACAGTAACCGTTTTAATTGTGTTGCTTATATGCTTGAGGATTTATTTATTTATGTTTCTTAATTGGAAATGCTCAGCTGGTAAAATCCTTTTTCATTGAAACCCCAGGGAGAATCTACAGTGAAATCATTGTACTAAACACAACATTTTAAAAATAAAAATCTAACACATGGTAAGATGTTGGATTTTTCTGATGCTGGATTCCTGTTTCTGGACCCTGAGGTGGTGAATGCCTTTTATCCTTTTAGTGCACCTTTGGGACATACAGGAAAATGTGTCGGATGTCCTATCAGTATGTACTTGCTGTTGGAATGTGAGCTCACTTCTTCTGCCATGCAGTTTAATGGTCATGGCTCTTCTTGAAACAGGGACTCCACATTATATATTTGGAGCTGAAAGGTGACTTTCTGTTCCTGAAGGCCTTGAAGACTAAGCTACTCCTAGGCAGCTACTCATTCATTCAGATGACTAATTCATATCAAAGTATCTAAGTAAACAAGAGAGCAGATAGTCTTACAACATGGACAGAGAGGAGTCGCACATCTGACATTGGACCACAGAGAAGAACACAAGACTTTCAGCATTTCTCATCCCAAAGAATGCGAATGAGCCGTTTCTCCAGTCTTCTTTGAGCTACAGATTCAAAGATTTTGTTTGGCATGGTACATTCTTTTGTGAGGCTTTTGAGAGCTTGATTGACTTGGTGTTTAGGAGAATTTGGTCCTTCACCTTGTTCTGCTATATGCAGCAGGGGAAGGGAGATTGCAGTGGGCTCATTTTCCATCTAGTAGTATCACTTCTCTTCATTCTCATGGATTCCATGTCTTTTCGCAAAGCTCTGTTCTTTTGTTTAACTGGGGTGAGATCAGTAACTTGGATCACAAGGGCAAGAATCAGCCTGAAGAGGAACATGTGTATCTATAATTTGTTGTGGCCAGTCAGCTAGTGTGCATTTGAGAACTGGGAGGAAACTAGAGTACTTTCAAAACTCACAAAGACATAGAGTAAACTTTTAAAAGTTTTACACAGTGACTGAAGGTCAGGATTTAACAACACTAAGCCCTGAAGCTGTAAAGTGAAGATCTTCTCACTTGACCCCTATGCTGTGAAGGTGTGGGTTCAGAAAGTAAGGCCTGGTAGTTCAGGGTAATTCCCTTGGTCCTTGCCATGAAAGTCTCTAATAGGATGAGTTCCAGCTGCAACCTGTTCATCTAGTTCCCAATTTTGATCCCTTGAGCCCCACCTGGTTTCACTGTTGAGGTCTCAGAGGTTGTTGTAGCTGCAAGAAAGTTTTCTACTTGGCAGGCCTACACCTGCAGGTGGAAACATTTCTCCATCTGGACATGGCAGTATTCCGTGGGATAGTTACTCTGCAGATTTGCCTCCCTCAGGCAGCTATACAGTTTAGGCATTAATTATTCCAGTTTAGTGGTTTTACATAGTGTGGCCCTGTTGAGGCAGGATTTTGTCCCAAAACAAGCAGTTTTTTTGGGTTGCTCCATCTCTGTCTGTCCTCTTGTCACCCTTCAGATTTGAAGTCATTGATTGATGGGCTTTCCCAGTCTGTGAACCCATTGGCCTGGTAAAGTTGAATGTCATACTTTGGAAAATCTGTCTCTTGAGACCACTACCACTGCTCATACAATCTTGAAGCTTCAGACCTTCACATGCAAGAACTTTTAGCTTTTCACAAGGGCCACATGTACCCAAGAATTAACCTGCATTTCCATTGATGGTTATTTCTGAACTTTTGCCGTTGCCATGTATTTGTCTCCCTGTTTTCTTTAATAGGGCAGAAACCAGAGGGAAAGTGGACTTTCACAATTTGTGCATGCTATCTGAAGCAGGTTCAGAAGTTCAGGGGAAAAAAACTGTTCATTCCCCTCATTTGGGGAAGGGAAGGGCACACAACTGCCTATGAAAATATTTTCAAGTGGATTGCCAGCTGATTTATTCTTTCATCTTCAGACTGCTTCCCACTCCCGAGTAGAAATATTTTGGTTGGGACCATTTTGTTAGAGTGGGTGCCAGTATGTTTGATTCTGGAATTTCTTCATTGTAGATGCTTTCTTGGTCTTTAGACAGTGTTGTTTCATCCTTGACTTCATTGCATGAGATTCCCTTGATATGTTTATACTTCAGAACTCTGCCTTCTCATCTTTGGCTTATTCAGGTCCTTCCATCTTGATAGCTTACTGCTTATGATTTATCCCAGTTTTAGAACCCATCAAGGAAAGGTCTCCATCGTTGGATGGGTACTAGGTCTAAAATTGCTACACTAGTGAACAAAATACTAGATGTTAACTAATGTACGATGCTGATGTTTATGTAGAAAATATTGACACTGTGCTGTTTTGGGGTTTTCTCTCCCTTTCCCAGATAGTACGATCTCAGAGTTGGTGCACATAAGTGGCAGAGGTGTTGGGGATGCAGGGAGGGTGCTTGCCCCTGAAAAAGCTTAGCTTTACAGACTATTTAGTTGAAATAATCACATGACTAGAAAACAGATAGTTAAACAGTAAATTCCATGATGTCCTTTTAAAAATGAGTAAATAATGTTCAGTTAAAACCCCTTGATGAACTTATTTGTTTTTTGAATTGTCTTAAAATGAGAGCAGCCAAACTCCAGTTTGTGTAATTTTAGTTGCACGTATACAGCTGGATTGACACAGTAGAAAAAAGCAACAAAGTTTATCAAAGTTTTAACCGAACATTATTTATTCATTTTTTAAGGATGTTCTAGAATTTGATCATGTTTGGTGATGTAATTATTTCAGCTATATAATGAGTCTGTTAAGCTATTTATTCAACTCATTTTGGGACAAAAGTATTTTTATGCTGTTGCTATCCTTGTTTTTATAGTGGACTGTATTTTTGTTGTTGTTTTTATGGCGGCTGATGACCTTCAAACTTTTCGTTGGCTCCTGAGCCACCGTTGTCCATTTTGGGCATCTCCCCTAGGAAAGAACATGGGGAGGTATTTCCTTTTGAAAGAAAGGAATGCAAGGGACCGGAGACGAAAATAGTTTCCCATATTGTCTTCCTAGAGTAGTGTGTCAGTCCCATGGAACCACTTGTACAGTCCTGGCTCCATCAACTGTTCCTAGTGAGACCTTTGATATTTCCCTTGTTAAGATCACCACACCTTCAGTTGTGGAGACTACGTTATTTTAATTTTATTTGTATTTGTTTACCAGGGTAGTGCACTGATCTTAGTTGAACATTTTCAGGCACAGCCCAGGTGAATATGATACTGAGTAGAAAAATTATATAAACGGTCTGGTCCACATCCGAATAACTTTATTAAAAAACAAACCAATAACTATTTTAAAAAACGTATTTAGCGCTTTCATCTCTGCAAAGGAGACTTCCTCAGAATACAATTCCTGACATTGCCTCTACCTTATTTAAATTAATGTATTACTTAACATCATTAATTGTTACACCAATCAACAGCCCATGTGAATATGATCACATAAGAAATGAACAAAACATATTTACGGATACAAGGATCTGCTAAAAAAGAAATGCATATTTACAGATGCAAAAATATGCTACAACATTTAGTTCAAGAAGCAGTTTATAATGTCAGCACATGGATGGAAAATGGAATTATGCTTACCAGACTGTCTGACCTGACATACCTGTTCCTACAGATGGCTCATATGCCAGTCCCAAGGTGCTTGCAACAGTGCCCACTTCACTTTTCCTCAAGGGGGGGCTATCATCATCATCTTCATTTGAGATGATGACCGGAATGGCTTGGGTGAGGAGCTAGACACTTGACTGCAGCTGTAAAGGCTGTTGCTTCTGACATTTTGAGATCTCTTACAGCTGAGGTTCGGGTGTTCACCATTTCACAGACCTTCAAGTGTTGGGAAGTAGAGGATGTTTCCCCAGCCCTCCATCTCCACTCATATTTTGCTTTCGAAGTGTCAGAAACTGGCCATGGGCTTGTTTTAATTTTTCTAACCCTGTACACTTTGTGAGACCAATTATCAACTTTTTTGGGGGGGGGGGGGGGCAAGCCTTCTGCAGAAGAGGAAGAAGCATCCATCCCAGGAGGCAGACTGACTTTTATTTGTTAGAGGGGGAGAACGACCTGACTTGATACCTCAGATGTTCTCCCATCTGTGATGTGGATTATGTGACAACTACTTGCCTTCTGATTCTCATTCCAAAGACATCTCTTTTGGAGAGAGACTTGTATTATGACCTGAAATGGAAGTTGAGAGAGAGGTCACAATGACACAGAAAAGTTGTATGAACCTTTTGGATCCAAACTTTCCAAAACACCTTGTAGGGTTCTCATTATTGTTAATTTTCTGAATGCTTTTAATACTGTATCCTTTCAATCAGACTCCCAGCCCCCACAACAAGAAAGCCTGTTTGTTATAGGATCCATGAGCTGTGCAAGTTCCTATTTAATTTAACAGTCCAGTGGCAGATCCATTGGTAGTGTTTATTGATGCTGCCAAGGGGTCAGTAGTGGAGTTGGCCCAGAGCACACTGTCCAGTGACTGGGAGAAGTAGAGCCTTCCATAGTTGGAAAGGTCAACACAGGGCATACTTTGCCATCCAAGGCCATTAACTGTCAGACTTGTATGATTACCTACCAGGTTGAAGTCCTAATGCAGGTGATAAACGTGTTAAATTAGAACCCCCACAAGGACCTGCAGGCTGATTAAGCTCACCCAGGTAGTCATGCTGTTAAATACAGGTATGATGCTGTGGCGGCATCTTTCAGACAGCTGCTACAGGGTCTGTAATTATAAGACATACTTAGTTGAGGATCCACTCTGTGCCAGAAGATTTCAGTGTGCAACTTCTCAATGCCCCATTTGATAAGGAGTTGCTTTTTAGACCCACCCCAAGAATTCTTCTAGAAATTGGAGGAAAAGGATAAACTTGTGGAATCAGTGAAGCAGCTTTTTTCACCTTCCAGTTTCAGACGGTCATAGGAACAACCCTCCAAGGAGCTGGTCCTGTTTTCCCAGTGCTGGACTAAAGGTCAGTAGGTTAAAGGTAAATAGGCTGCCTTCCAAAACACAAGTGTCAGGGTCAATTGCGGACTACCAGAGTCAGGACATAGACAGGGGCAACAGTGACTGTCTTCCCCTTCTGTTCCCACTGTTTCCATTACCTGTGATTCCACCCCAGTCTTTACTCTTAGCTTGTTCCAAACAAACAACCTGAAGTGTTAGGAGGCATCTGAATATCATTGCAGAAAAATGAAAAGACATTACAGCTGACTGTCTGGTCCTACAGATTATCTCCCAGTGATGCAGATTGAAGTTTTGATCTTAGAGTTTAGAGGTATGCCATTTCTGTCAAATGACTAGAGACATTTGGTGCCACATCTTCTAGAAGGGCTGCTCCAGCAGAGAAAGTACAACAGGGAGGATAGCACAGGACTTTTCCTATTACTATGAAGTGATGAATCTTGAAGGTTAGCCTCAGTCTTTCAAATTTACACAATTCCTAAATGTGACAGTGTGATTTTTTTTTTTTTTTTTTTTTTGTGAAATTCCTAAATGTCTCAAAGTTCAAAATGCTCATTCTTTGCACTGTCCTGCCCATTTTGGTACCTCTGGCCATAATGGTGACACTAGATCTTAACATACCTACCTACCATGCACATTCACAAGGGAACACAGGCACTTTCTAAGATTCAGGGAAGGGAAATACCACTGCCGTTTTACTTTCTTGCTCTGTGGGCTTGCTACTGTGTCCAGGCTCTTTACAAAATGCCTGGCTGCTGAGATAGCCTGTTGCATAACCATGGCCATTAAGCATATACCTTTACTTGGATGAGTGCCTAATTCAGGCCCAGATTGAGGAAGAGCAGCAGAGAACATTGACTTGCACTGTGGATTGTATATAGGACCTGGAGTTTTCTTTGGGTCTCTCCAGGTACCATATCAGTCTGTCAAGTACAGTCAAGTTCATGGAGGCATTGTTGATTTCTGAGCATCAGCAGATTTTCTTTCCCCAAGATAAAGCCTTCATCTGATGATGTAAATTTTCATTCTGTCCTCAACTGATGTATCCAATCCTCTGATCCAACTGTTACTTAGCTCATGGCCACCAAAAAGCTCTTGAGGTCCTCCCTTATCAGTAATGTAGCAACCCCTAACATACCTCAGATCTCGTTTGTTGCATCGCAAATAAGAGGTGGTTTCATTTCAGCTCTCAAGTTGTTCTAGAAATACGCTTCTTTACATTTACTTCATAAATCTTATATATTTAGATATTTCCTCCCTTATTCTCTGCACGAGTTGTTAATGCTCTTTGCCATAGTTGGTATTTACCTCCTTTTTTCCTTTTTATGTATTCTACACATTTTTGTGTAAACTTAATACCATTGTTGGCATTTCTAATTCTTTCATACCAAAAAAAAAGTATTTTCTTATCTTCTATATAATATTTTTTTTTTTTACTGTTACTCAGTATGTTAGAAAAAGTCCCTTCAGGGTTCAAAAAATGTGGGCACAAGTTGCCTTTATCGGATGCCCATTCCCTATACGTATATTGTTTAGGCCCGGATCATCTAAAGGTTGGATGCTAAAATTTGAATCCACAGGCTATTGCTGACCTTAAAAATAAACTCATACTGAAAGGGTTGCTTCCAAAACCCTTTTCTGAGGCAGTTACTAGAGCTCAGCCATCCAAATCTAAAACTAAGGAGACTATCTTAAAATCTCCTAAACTGTAAGGATCTTCATCTCTTTCTTTTGCACCTCCCAAGAAAAAGCAGAATTCAGATCCAAATACTTCCTCAATAATTTCAGTGCCGGATCAGACAATTTTTCTCTGTGGCTCCGAGCACCTTGGATCTGACAACTTTAACTAGGACTAGGTGCTGTCACTGTAGACCGAGTACCTTCTAAAGTTCCATCTCCATTTCTGGAACTCTGACAATCCAAATCCCCATCCTTGACATCCTCTCGATCTTCCAGAAGTTGATGAGACAGGATGATGATGAGATTTCTTGTGGCGCAGATTCAGATGGGAGTTATCCTAGCTTCTACCACTATGGGACAGGAAGTCCATCCTTCTGTCACTCTACTGATAACTCCTCCTCTGATCTGACCTATCATTTCAGAGCCCCTGGATCTGAGCCTTCCAGGTCTGTCTGGTTCAGATCTGAGGATGATTTTATCTTGGATCCGAAAGTATTTGTGAGTGCACTGGCTCCAGCGACTCTAAGCCAAAGCGGTCCTGTCAGTTATGAAATGTCAGAGCCAAGTTTTCAGAGCCGTCTCTAGCTCTCAGAGCTTCGGCCTTCGGGGGAGTCAGTGGACCAGAAGCCCAGATTTCCCAGCTCCATTGTCTTCCTTCTCCCTGGGGCATTCTGCCTTTGAGTTGGTAAAGAGGGTTTTTTTCTGCTCCATCAGAGCAGATGGATCCTATCCCCTCAGGTATTTCTTCTGGATCCCAGATGTTTCTGTGCCTTGGGCCACATCATTCTGTGACAGAGGGACAGCCAGCCCAAAGTGTCCAAACCACCCAGCAGGGTTTCACTGTCTCTTCTGATACTTCACTGGAGCATCCCACCAAGGAAGTCCCTAGGAAGAGGAAGTGCAAGTGGAGGCACTTGGACTACTCTCAGGAGTTGGTCACTGAGGATACTGACCGATGAAAGGGGGGGGGGTCCCCATGATCACCTCCTGAAGATGTCTCACTTGGAGACCTTTTTGAGATCCTTAAACAAGAAATATGGTCGGCCCTCAGATAATGCTTCCCCAGAGGAGTCAGTATTCCTTGAAGCTTTTGGAGCTGGTCTGTCTACCTCCTGGGTTTCTACGCCCGCAGATGAGCTCATTGATTTGATCTCTAGGCAGGCGTGGAAGAAACCTGAGCCAATCCCAAGAGACCTGATTGGATTTTGGCTCCATCTGCATGTTGGGAATTCTGGGGTAAGGGGGTGCCCATAGATGTTAAGGTGATGGCGGCCACCAAGAAGGAACTTGCTGAGCAGAGTAGTTATAGCCATCCTCTAACAGGGAGTCTAGGGCATTGGACAGATTTGGGAAGTGTGTGTATGCTTCAGCAACATTTATCCTTTGGTCACTGAACTATTTGGCACACTTTACAAGACTACAAAGGGACTTGATCAAGGGACTTTCAAAATCCCTTTCCAGGACCACTACTGCTAAGGTCCACTTCTGTGGCTTCACAGATGGCTGCCTTTCAGTCTATTTCAAATTTGTCCATGAGGCTCATCTTGCATACAGCTGAATGTTGCCTCAAGGGTGGCAGGTTCAGACATTTCCATCAGGAGGCATGCTTGGATGCATTTGTGTGATTTTTGCAGAGCCCTTCAAGTCTTCATTCATCAATGCACCTTTTGACAGCAGTTTGCTGTTTGGCCCAAAAGTGAAAGACACACTGCAGGTGCAAAAAAGATGGAAAGACCCTTTCTCCAGTAGGCCTATGTTTTTCAACCCTTCAAAGATTCTTTTCTAAGAATCAATGAGGTGGTCAGAAAATGTGATTCAAGAAGTGCCAGGGTCCTTTCCAAGATCCACTGAATTCCAGGCCCTTAAGTAAGGAAGTACGGGGAGCTTTTTTTTTGGTTTTCCACAGGGATCAAGTCAGTCAACTAGCATACAAAGTCTGTCTTTTTCCTTAAAGTGATTACTGAAGTAACATTAATCAAAACCATTCATTTTCCAGTGTGTTCCCTTAATTCGCAGAATAAAGAAGGGATCTTGCATTCATTGAATGTTCACAGGCAACTTGGCTATTACTGGAGTAATACCAAAGATGAGAGAACAATTGACCAGCTTTTACTTTCATTTGCTTTTGACAGACAAGAATAAACCCAGTGACTAAATAAATTATTTCTTAATGTCACTTTGCTTGCATTCCATTCTGCAGTTCTGTATATGGAAAGGTGTTTAAAGGGCTAGTCAGGCCACACAACGCTGCCACTGCCTGTATTAAAGGGACTAGATACACAAGTCATTCTGGAGTTACCTGGTCTTGAGTCTACACTTTTTCTACACATTACAGACTAGGTATCTTATCTAGTGGTGGGACATATTTTGTTAATGATATTCTGTAGGGTTACCTGCAACCTGAGCCATGTAAATATCTAGCCTCTGTACTGGGTGCATAAGGTTTGGGAATACTGCAGCACTAAGCTATGCAAAGAACATAGTACAGTTGTGTAATATACTTACCATACTAGTACATGTTGTTTGATTAGGATCACTGTGCAGTACAGTACAGTTTCCTTCCTTCCTTTCACATGGCTTGAGAACCCATTCACTCTCCATACTTGTACACCTGTAGTAGATGTTCTTCCTGTTTCACGGTTGCTGTCATCACACTTGGGTTATCTGCCTGCATGTAGCCCTCAGTCGGCTTAAATACCAGAGTCTTGGGATTTCTGCGTCTGATGCTGTCACCTCTTCCATGACGTCAGATCATCAGGGGTATAAAACATGCAGCCAACGCCATTACATCAGCTTTTCTTGCCAAGCGGAGCCCGAAGCAGAAGCAGTTCGCAAGTGCCGGTCGGCACTATCTGAAATTTTCATTATTCGAGTTTCAGATCTGAAGTCTTCTAAATCTAAGTACCCCATTGGGGATCCTTTTTTCTTGCTCTAACAGATGTCAGAAAAAGTTAATTGTCTTGCCTGTGGAAAGCAAATACCTCACAGAGATTTTCATTCTTACTGCATCACCTGTTTTGGCCCAGACCACGACGTTCATCGCTGTCAGTTTTGTGCCCTGTTCAATGCCCGAACTATTCATTGGGCTATCTTTGTCGCTAAATTTTTTCACACTCGTTCTCTGTATTCCAAAATGGCTTCGATAAGCCATCCAACTACTGATCTTCTGAAAAAACATAAGGATAAAGTCAGAGACAGACTGCATAGGTCCAAAACTGCCAACGACGCTTCCGTTAAGCTAATCGCCAGTACTCAGTGAGACGCTTTTGCAGCCCCTGATACCTGCTTCTACAAATTCACAGGCCTCTACTGAGACCCATTCGGAGTCCGGTATGCTGTGAGATGCTTCTTCGACTATGGAACCTGCAGATGTCTCTACTTTGGATGGGTCCAGAGCCGCTGTGCAGCCATTGGCTTCTGAGGGTGTATTCAGGCCTTCCGATGTTTGTATTTAACCAACTACTTCGTTTCTGAATAAAACTACCAAATTTCTCAGACCCAGAGTTCGCACTACGCCTAGGAAACTGACGACCATAGCACATTCTCAAGTTCCCATGCCGCTGAAACAAATGCTTAGAATGGCTGAAGACCTTATTACTTTAATTAGGGGAAGCCAGCCTTCCCCCTGTAAAAGACAAATACTTGGTTTTCCTTCTGATTCTACAGATCACGAGTCCGATGACTCTGACCCCTCAGATTACCAGGACATACCCTTATCTACCTATGAGGATTCAGATGCAGAGGTTTCCATTCCCTCTGCCTCCCCCCCGAGGACTTTTCTTTCAGTGAAACCTTGCATACCCTCAGAGAGCATTTCTGCTGGGAGTGCCAGGACTACCCACAGTCCAAAAAGAGACTCGGAATTTTTAAACTTGCCTCGGCACAGGCCTCCAGCTATCCCCCCTGTTCTGGAAATTGTAGATGTCTTCATGGAATCCAGTCATACCCCTGATGCTTTGCCACCAGCTCCTAGAAAGCCTGACAGGTACTACAGAATACCTGACTCTCCAAATTTTTATTTAAAAATCCCACTGCGGATCCAGAGACCATTTCCCAGGGACCTAAAGGTATTAAGGCTACTACAGCCAAAAACCTTACCCCTTCGGACAGGGATTCTAGGGCTTTAGACAGATGGGGGAAGAAGGTATATACCTCTGCAACTCTTGCCATCAGGGCTTTAAATTGCCAGTTTCACATGTTGAAGTACCAGCAGCATATTATGGAACTAATTAAACAAAAAATGATGTTGATTCCTGATTGTGCAGAACATAAAGATTTACAAGAGTTAATGCATTCTGTAAACCAAGTTGGAAGACATACTTTGCAGTGTGGCTTTGATGCCTTATAATTGTCTTGCAGGGCTGCTGTCACTGGGTCTGCTCTTAGAAGGAATGCTTGGCTGATGGAACAAATCTTGCTAGACCATGTCAAAGCAAAATTACTAGATGCTCCATTACACCAAGAACATTTGTTTGGCACTAAAGCAGAAGTAGTTCTTAAAAAGATGAAGGAAAAAGCTAAATCTATGCAAACTGTTAAAGATTTTCTACAGGTACAGCCACCTAGATTCAGCAGGCATTGGCCTTCAAAGAACTGGTCCTTTCCAGTCCCTCCCAGACCTTCTCAGTCCAAACCCAGGGGCAGCAGACCACCAAGACTACAGTCTCAGGGTATGCACGGATCTAAACAATGGAGTGCTTCCACCTCAAAAACAGGGAGTGGTAAGCCACCCTCTTATGGAAAAAGTTCACAATGACTTGTCCTTCATCCTTCCCAGCCATGCCCAAGTACTTGCACCCCTAGGAGGAAAATTCATCCCTGCATGCAAAAATCTGAGAGTACATTACCCAGGACAGATGGGTCTTAAACATTGTATCCCAGGGATACAGATTCTACTTCCACTCACTGCCAAACCTACGCGAATTACCAGACCTTCCCCCAAACCAGTGGGCAGAGGCCCAAAAGCAAGTACTTTCTCTTCTCAGTATCAGGGCTATTCAACCTGTTCCAACAGATCAAAGGGGGACAGGGTTTCTACTCCAGACTGTTTCTGGTGCCCAGAAAAGAAAACTCTTGGCACCCTATCCTGGATCTGTCACTTCTCAACACCTTCCTGGTGGTGCCAAACTTCAAAATGCTTACTCTCCAATAGCTGCTTCCTATGCTAGCCAAGGACTCCTGGCTGGTCACCCTAGACTTAAAGGAAGCTTATCTGCACATCCCCATAAGGGAATCTTGCAGTAAATGTCTATGTTTCAGGGCAGGCTCTATGCATTATCAGTTCTCTGCACTTCCCTTTGGCTTATCTGCTGCGCCCAGGGTATTCACAAAATGCCTGGCTCTAGCCATTGCATACTGCAGGCAGAGAAAAATTCAAATTTACCCATACTTGGGCGATTTGTAAATTTGTAGAGAGAGTCTTAACTTCTCTGGGGTATACCATCAATGAAAAGAAATCACATCTGGTACCCAGCCAAAAAATTGTATTCCTGGGAGCAAGCTTGAACACAACTTCCCAGATGGCATTCCTCACTCCAGAAAAACAGGTTTATTTGACAAACTACTGGCCACCCAAACCCAGCTGTCTGCAAGAAAAATACTGCAAGCCCTACATGCATTCTCCTAATACCGTATGCAAGACTGCATATGAGGAAACTTCAGTGGTACTTAAAAATTCTCTGATGTCAACATTCTCAGGACCTGGAAACGGTGAATGTTATGTAGTCCAGTCTCGCTTTCATTCTTACCCGTGGGTTCGGAGCTGAACTTCGGCACCAATTGGCTCATGGCTAAGAGGTACCCCATCATGCAACAGGTCTATTCCCCAGATCTTGTTTGCCGCTCGTTACGCTCAGACATGGTTTTGCTTTTGGCCGTGGCTAGGTATACTTTTTATAAACTTTTGACTTGTTGCTCAAAAAAAAAGCTATTTTCATAGCTCTGTGTGTGAGATAGTGTGGTTATACTGCCTTTGTTTTGTTTCTTTTGCTGTTTTTGTGGCGTTGTCGTTGGCCGTTTTGGTATCCCGTTCATTTCCTTTCTTCCCACGGGCTAGGCAGAAGAAGTTCTTAAAAAGATGGAGGAAAAAGCTTGTATCTATGCAGTTTCAGTTAGAGGACCTAGTCCTCCTCATTGTTTCCATGTGGTCTTTGGTTTGGTGCTCCATTCTGTTCGCGTTTAGTGTTTTCGTGTCTGGCTAGTGGTGCTGTCCTGCCTTTGTTTCCTCGGGTTAGGCCCGTTTAAGTTAGAGGACCTAGTCCTCCCTTAGTCTTTTTCCCACCGGTTACTAGGCCGTTTTTAGTTAGAGGCTCTAGTTTCTCGTGCGGGGTTTAGTTCGTCTAGTGTGTGTACGTATTGCCTTGTACCTGTGTGTGTTCTTTATTCAGCATGTCCAAGGATTCTAAGGAACACAGGCCTTCGGGCTTTAAAAAGTGTGTTGAATGCAATAATAAAATGTCTTTGACTAATGAGCACTCTGTGTGCATGTACTGCTTGGGGACGATTCCCCTCCAAGAGTCCTGCTTGTTTTGTCATTCCTTCAGTCCCCGTGTACTACAGGAGAGGAAGAACAAGCTCATTTTGAAAGGACTGCTTAAGCACTCCTTTGAGGAAGACTTGGCTAAGTCTTCCAGTGCCTTATCCTCCCCAGCTAAAAAGGACAAAAAGACTTCTAAGAAGCGCTCTCTGTCTCCGTCTGTTTTTTTCGGGCAGCTTCTCCTCCTTTGGTTCCATTGCCTTCAGTGTTGACAGAAGGTAGTGCCTTGACTAAGTCCATATTGGCTCCCAGCCTTTCGGAGCCAGTCGCGGATATTTTGGTTCGGAACCAGTCTCCAGTTATTATACCGGTTTCTCCATCACGCAAATCCCCTTCTGTAGGGAGATTCAGATCTCCAACTTTGTCCTCCAGGACTCTTTCCGATGAGGACCGTTGATAAGAGTGGTGAAGAAACTGCTTCAGTCATCGGAGTTGGCCAAATTGATTTCAGCTCCGACCCAGTCTGCTCCGGAGCCTATGGCCTCTTGATCCTTTTTTGTTCCTCCTCCGAGCCTTTCTCGGCCTTAGGAGCCAGAGTTGTCGGTTCCGTCGGGTGCCATTAGGTCGGTTCCAGTAGCCTTGCCTGGTCTCTCTGTTCTGATTTCTGCTCCGACCCTGTCGGCTCCGTCCATGGGGTCACGGGTCCGCAGTTCTCCGGTCGGACCTGAGGGGGAGGGCTCGGCTCGATCTTTGGTTCCGAGTCTTCCCCTTGGAGCTTCGGCTTGAGTGAGCTTGGACCAGACATGTGCTTCAGACCTCATCTCCTTGCCGCCAAGGTCTACTACTGTATCCTCTACAGTTAGTCGGCCTTCAGAGCTAGGGGGATCAGCCTTCGAGGTTATGAGGAGCTTGCTGGCCAGGTTGTCAGCTGCATCCTACGGCACTGATACTCTGCCCCCTCCGGCACCGGTGTCAGTTTCGGATCACCCTCTATACATGGGCAGCGGAGACCTTAAGCCTCAGGATACCTCCATAAGTGGTCCCCAACTTTCTGACGTCTCCCCAGAGTTTTTGCCTGAGGAGCCCGCCAGAAAGAGATTATGTAAGAGGAAACACCTTGACTCCCTGGACGAGTCTCTCTTGTCGGACACCGACCTCGAGGAGTCAGAGGGGTCCCCCAAGTCGTCTTCTGATGATGTCTCTTTTTTAGATATCCTTGAGATCGTGAAGCAGAGAGGTGGCTGGCCCTCCAAATCTCCTTCTGATGTGGAGTCGGTGTTCCTGAAGGCATTTGGGTCTCAACCCTCCACCTCTTGAGTTTCTCCCTCTTTTGATGAGCTACTAGATCTTGTCTTTCGAAAGGTGTGGAAAACTCTTGACACTGTGGAACCAGTCCCTAGGCGACCCAATAAGTTTTTGTCCGCCCACACTGACAAGGAATATCTAACAAAAGGTGCTCCAGTAGATGCCATGGTGGTTGCAGCAGCCACCAAGAAGGAACTTGCTGAAACTCTGTCTACCGTCCATCCACCTAACAAGGAGTCCCGGGCTATGGATAGGTATGGGAAGAGTGTGTTTACCTCAGCGGTCTTTACACTGCGGTTGCTGAACTACTTGATGCATTTTACAAGGCACCAGAGAGATCTCCTAAAAGAGCTAGGAGATTCTCCACAGGGTAATATTTCTGATGCCATGGCACAGAAGGTCAGTGCACAGATGTCTACCCTAAAGTCCCTTACCAACTCCTCCATGAGGCTGATCTCATACGCAGCCAGCTGAGTGAGTATGGCAGCGGGTTCCGGAGTCTCTCTTAGGCGACACTCCTAGATGCACCTGTGCAATTTCGCGAATGCCTTAGTTTACGTTCAGCAATGCCCCCTTTGACGGTTCACCGTTGATCGGAACCAAGGTGAAGGACACTCTCACTAGGTGCGAGCAGGAAGGAAAAACCCTGTCTGCCCTGGGAGTCTATTTTTCCATGCCTTCTAGACCTTACCTCAAGGTTAAGAAGAGTGGGAAAATGTGGTTCAGGAAGTCGCAGAGGTTTTTTTAGGGCGCACAAAGTAATTCCCCCTCCGGAGGCAGGGGAACTGTGGAAATTCAGGTAGATGCTGCCCTAGAGGCAGAGGAGGCCCGCGTAACTAGGGGAACCATGATTCCTTTCGTGGTTCTCCCTACCAGTGCTCCTGAAGGGAGGCCCGACTGTGCATTTCTGGAGCCGGTCGGTGGTCACATTTCTTTATTCCCAGAATTCTGGCAAGACGTCACCCAAGACGAGTGGGTATTAAAGTTAATTTCCAGAGGTTATCATATTCTCTTCTACTGCCACCCAAGAGAATCCCAGACATTCCACCCAGTCACAGGGATTCCGCAACTTTAGAAATAAAAAAGTTGCTTTCAAAGGGAGACATCCAGTCTGTCCCCGCAGACCAAGTAGGATTAGGGACTTACTCCAGATTCTTTTTGGTGCCGAAAAGAACAGGGGACCTGACATCCATCTTGGATCTCAGCCGACTGAACCTTTATTTACAAAAGTCCAAGTTCCATATGGTCACTTTACAGTCAATACTCCCTCTGTTAGGGAAAGATGTGTGGATGTGCTCCATCGACCTCAAAGATGCATACTACCATATCAAGATGGACATCGAGAAGTTATCTACGCTTCCGGCTGGGAGCCAGTCATTTTCAGTTTCGCACTCTGCCCTTTGATCTCACCACAGCCCCCAAGGTGTTCACCAAATGCATGGCAGTGGTGACGGCTCACTTGAGACATCAGGGATTCCAAAGTGTTTTCCGTACCTGGATGACTGGCTCCTTTCTGCCACCACCAGGCATCTACTGTTACAGACCAGGGACGCCACCATTACACTGTGCCAAAGGTTAGGAATTACTCTAAATTGGAAAAAATCTGCCTTGTTGCCCTCACAGCGCGTCACTTTTATCAGCGCTGAACTAGATACGGTGCTCTTGAGGGCCTTCTTACCAGAAGAGAGAATTCAGACTCTACAACAGCAAGTCTATGCCTTAGTACCATTGAGGAAGGTCAAGACAAAAGTGGTCCTCAAGTTATTAGGGGCCATGATCATGCTAGTTCCCCTTGCCAAACTACACATGAGAGTTCTTCAGTGGCTGCTTTTCGCCCAATGGTCACTACAGCATCTTCCACTCTCCCATTCTATTCTGACGGACACATGCAGGCAGGATCTACGCTGGTGGCTTCAGGCCAGCAATCTCAATGTGGGCAAGCCTTTTGTCCCATCTTCTCCAGTTGCCACGGTGACCACGGATGCCTCCCAGATCACGTGGGGGGTGCATTATCTCGGCAGGACAGTCCAAGGCACGTGGCATGATCATGAGACCCATTTGCATATCAATGTCTTGGAGATGAGAGCAGTGCTATTAACGTTGCAAGCACTTCAGAGCTTTCTCTTTCTAGGGACAATTGCAATCCACTTAGACAACATGTCAGTGGTATGGTATCTGAACAAACAGGGAGGAACCAAATCATAGCCCCTTTGCAGAGAGGCACTTTGAGTTTGGCAGTGGGCTGTGCCTTCCCAACGCTTTCTAGTCACAACGCATATACCGGGGAAGTTCAATGTGATTGCCGACAGGCTGAGCAGAGCTATCCTAATGCCTCACGAGTGGTCCCTGAACAATTATGTTGCGGAGAAGATATTCCACAGATGGGTCAGCCTTGCTGCGATCTATTTGCCAGCCCCCTCAATGCCAAATGCAGCAGCTACTTCACCCTTATTCCCCCGGAGGGGGAGACACCCAGGGACGCTCTGATTCACGATTGTCCCTCTGGTCTTCTCTACGCCTTTCCACCGTTACCTCTGATATCAGAGGTCATTCAGAAAGCACAGTCTTTGGGAAGCAAAATGATCCTCATTGCCTCACACTGGCCTCATGAGATTTGGTTTCCCTTCCTTCAACTCTATCTAATGGACAAGCCCTGGATTCTGGACCCAGCTCCAGATCTGCTGACTCATATGTCAGGACAGTTCCATCCCTCCATCCAGACCCTCAAGTTGATAGCTTGGCTGCTCCAGTTCCGTCCTTTGTCAGGCTTCATGATTTTTCCCCGGAAGTGGTCCATATTCTATCATTTTCCCACAAGTCTTCCAGGAAGATTTATTCCAGTAAGTGGAAGAGATTTTCTATTTGGGCTTGTGAGAGACATATTGATCGTTATACAGTGCCTATTTCGGCAATATTAGAATTTCTTTCTCAACTGTTCAGTCAGGGGTCAGTTGCAGCAACCATTAAAGTGCAACTGGCAGCGATTTCTACCTTTCACGTTGCTAATGAGCCCAACCTTATGGCTCATAGGCTTTGTAGGGCTTTTCTGAAAGGGACATTCTTTGATCCAGTAATGCCATGTGACCTCAATTTTGTATTACAGAAGCTCACCTCAACTTCCTTTGAGACCACAGCTATGTGCAACATTAAGTTCTTGTCCTGGAAGACAGTATTCTTGGTAGCCATAACTTCAGCTAGGCGGGTCTCTGAACTCTAAGCATTATCGATTAGGCCGCCTTATTTGGTGTTTCACAAAGATAGGGTCTCATTAAGAACCAATCCTTCTTTTGTTCCAAAGGTTGCCACTTGTCAGTATCAACCAAGCTATTGAGTTGCCTGTGTTTTTTCCTGAATTCTCCAACAAGGCAGAATTTAAGTTTTATCAGCTAGATGTTCATAGACAGTTGCGTTTCTATTTACACAGGACAAAAGATTTCAGGAAATCAGATCAAATGTTTGTCTCGTTTTCAGACACTAGACTTGGGGTTCCTGTTTCTAAGGTAACCTTGTCCCGCTGGATCTCTGGCTGCTTCTCCCTTATTACCCTTTAAAGTGAAAAAGTGAAGGCTCATTCTACATGATCTGTGGTTACCGCAACTGCTTTTCAGGCTAGGATGTCTATGGATGATATTTGTGCGGCAGCAACATGTGCTTCGCCTCATACCTTTATTAGTCGATACAAATTAGATCTGGTCTCTAGAGGCAGATCTTCCTTTGGTTCCACAGTGCTCAAGAGTACTTTTCACTGAGCCACCCAAGATCAAGGTGCTAGGGACGCTGTCCCACGGGTAAGAATGAAGGTGAGATTGGACTACATAACATCAAGAAGTTTTGTACTAACAATAACATTCGATGTATGTAGTCCATCTCGCCTTACATTCTTACTAACCCTCCCTCCTACCCCTCTTGGAGGACCTGGAACTATAGTCTCTAGGTGTCAGTAGTCCTTTCTGATAGGGTTGTTGTTCTTTGTGTGTGTGAGCTTGCAGCAAACAAGATTTGGGCAATAGACCTGTTGCATGATGGGATACCTCTTAGCCCCGAGCCAGTTGAAGACTTTGCGATAGAGTATGGCTGAGTCAGAGCCGAGGTTCGGCTCCGAACTCACGGGTAAGAATGTAAGGCGAGATGGACTACATACATCAAACCTTATGGTGAGTACATAACTACTTCTTCCTATCATTCCTTGCCTAAGGACAGAGTTCCTTTGGTGGGCAGAGGCCTGCTATCACAACGAGAGACTCCCTTTCACTCAACCCCCCCACCGCCCAAACCCTGACAACAGATGCATCAGACTATGCATGGGGGGCTCACATGGCAAGCAAATGCATTCAAGGCAAATGGAGCCCAAGACAAATGCACCTGCATATCAGTCAAAAAGAAATTTTAGTTGTACAGAATGCACTGACAGCCTTCAAATACCTTATCCTTCCAGGACAACTCTTGATAGACAGACAACACCACAGTTATATGGTACATAAACAAGCAGGGGAGAACTTATTCCTACCCACTCTGCAGATTAGCCATGGCTCTGTGGAACACAGCCTTGAGCAATCAAGTACACCTGCAAGCTCAATTCCTGCCAGGCAAACAGAATTCATTGGCAGATGACTTAAGTAGAAATCTAATGGACCCATATGAGTGGAAACTGCAACCCAACTCATTCAAGCTTCTAATCCGCAGGTGGAGGACACCAGAGGTGGACCTCTTTGCTTTCCCTCAGAACCATCAATTGAGCAAATTTTGCACCAGAACTCCTCACAACCAAGCATGGAAAGTGGATTCCCTATCCTTTCCATGGGAAAACCTCTCAATCTATGCCTTTCTCCCTCTGCCCGTCTTCTCAAAAGTACTACTCAAGATCAAACAGGACAGGCCAAGGACAATCCTGATTGCACCAGACTGACCACGCCAGCACTGGGTACCCACTTTTATGCAGTCTGACAGCAGTGCCACCCTGGCACCTGCATCAGACCCCTTCCCTGCTTCCCAGCAGGAGGGCCAGATTTTGCACCCTCAGCTGCAAACCCTGAACCTAGCAACCTGGCTCATTCCATTAGTACATCACCAGCAGCCCTCAGCAAACAGGTGCTGGATGTCATCCTTGAGGCCAGGAGGCCTAGTACTTGGAAATCCTATTCAGAAAAATGGAAAATATACTGTTCTTGGAGCCAGTCTCAGGGAAAGGACACAATAGTGCCCACCTAACCTCAAATCCTGGACTGTCTAGCAGAACTGCTCCACAAAGACCTATCTTTATCTTCTATTAAGATTCATGCCTTTGCCATCTCAGCTCATTACAATACTGAGCCACCAGTCTTCTTTCACCCTCTGGTCAAACAGTTCCTGAGACGAGCTAACAATCTAAGACCCCCGAGGAAAGCTCCCACTCCAGCCTGGAACCTTAACTTTGTACTAGAGAAGCTCACGCTCCCCCCCCTTTGAGCTTGCTGCTACAGCAGAGATAAAATTCCTCTCTTGAAAAACAGCCTTACTTCTAGCCATCACTTCAGCAAGAAGAGTGTCTGAGTTGCAGGCCCTTATGGCTGTGGAGCCCTTCATTATTGTCCATGCGGACAGGGTTTCCCTCAGGACTAACCCATCATTTATGCCCAAGGGTGGTATCCAGTGTGGCTTTAAACCAATCCATCCATTTACCAACCTTTTTCCCTAATCCTCAGAATAAAGGGAAAGGATCCTGCACTCCTTGGACGTGCACAGGCAGCTTAGGTTCTACCTTGACAGGACTAAACCTTTCAGAAAATATGACCAGCTGCTAGTCAGCTTTACTACAGGGGCAGAAGGCAAGGCCATTTCAAAACGAACCATCTCCAAATGGATAACACACTGCATCCATTTTTGTTACAAACCATGGAAACCTACCCCACAGGGAATCAGAACCCATTCCACTAGGGCTACCTCAACCTCTACAGCATTTCTCAGGGGAGTCCCTACCAGGGACATCCTGGAAGCTGCAACCTGGATTTCTGTACACACCTTCACCAAGCATTACCACTTACCTATCTTTTCTAAATCCAGAGCTGGATTTGCTACAGAAGTCTTTGAAGGCCTGCTAGCCAGCCCTAATACTTCTTGACTGCCTCCACCCTTCCTCAGCTTTGGGAATCAACCAAATTGTGATGACTGCAACAGTGAAACATGAAGAATAGTACAGTTGTGTACACTTACCATAAATGTAGATGTTCAAGTGTATTCACTGTTACAGTCCTGGTTACCCTCCCTCCATCCCCCTGACTTTTCTATACTTTATACCTATCCTCCTTTTTAGCCATATCTTATGGCAGTGGTATTTACTTTTTACTGGCGGTGTTCCACACCATGTAATTGCTTCCTATTTTGGGGACTCCTGACATCTGGGGCAAAAGGCAAAAAAAACGATGTAATGGCGTTGGCTGCATGATTTATACCCCTGATGATCTGACGTCATGGAAGAGGCGACAGCATCCAACGCAGAAATCCCAAGACTCTGATATTCGGGCCGACTGAGGGCTACCTGCAGGCAGATAATCAAAGTGCGATGACTACAACAGTGAATACTCTCGAACATCTATATTTATGGTAAATGTACACAACTGTACTTTGTGCCTTCTGTTTTTGTTAGCCCTGCAAAAGTTGGAATCTTGGGATTACCTACCCAGGCTTCATGCAGAACAGATTGTGAGGGAGAGGATTCCAAACCAGGTCTGTCACGCTGATTGGCACATGTACATTATGGTTTCTACTTGGGGCAGGCTGAGTACTGACATGTCTATGGTCAAATTAGAAAACATTGAAGGTGATCGAGTTCGACTGTAACTCTATCTCAGACATGGCAGTATCCCTGGGGGAGAGGAGGAGTCAGCCAAGCCAGAGGAAGGGTATAATGTTTATACACATTGGGCTGGACATCATACCTCCACCTGTGGATGACTTTTCAAAGGTCATTACAGTAACAGTGATACTACCTGAGCATCAGTTAGGTTACTATGTTCTTCGTGTATCACTGTTGCAGTCATCACATTTGGGTTATCCCTGCCAGGGTAGCCCTCGGCCGGCCGGAATACCAGAAGCACTTAGTATTTCTGTGTCGGTTGCTGTCACTCCAGGACTGACGTCAGGTCATCAGTAGTATAAAGTAAGGCAGCCAATGCCATTACATCAGTCTTTCTTGCCGTGGAGCCCGAAGCAGTTTGCACGGGTGCCAGTCAGACGCTACCTGGGTTTCGTATTCTGAATTGAAGCTGAAGTCTTCTGAAGCTAAGTACCCTGTTGGGGAGCCTTTTTTCTTGCACTAACCGATGTCAGAAAAAGTTAACAATTGTCTTGCCTGTGAAAAGCAAATACCACACCAAGTCTTTCATTCTTGCAGCATCACTTGCTTAGGCCCAGACCACGATGTCCCCCGCTGTTGCTTCTGTGCTATGTTCAATGCCATAACTATACATTATCGGGCCCTTATTGTAGCTAGGTATTCAGCAGGCATTGTCATTCCAAACACTGGTCCTTTCCTGCCCCCACCTGGTCAACTCAGCCCAGACCCCAGGGAGCCAGACCCCACAGACAACAGCCACATGGAATGCAGAGATCTAAGCAGTGGACTACCTCCACTTCAAAACCAGGGAGTTCTAAGCCAACCCCTTATGGTAAGACCTCGCAATGACTCTCCTCCCCCACCCCCTCCATCTGCCCACCTCCACTTTACCCCTAGCAGAAAAGCTCTTCTTTCATCCAAACACCTGGGCCACCATTACCAACGACCACTGGGATGTCCTTCAAGGATGCATCTGCAGTCATAACATGTGGGTTGTCCTGCCTCAGGCAGCCCTTCGGTCGGCCGGATTCCAAAGTCTGGGTCTGGCCTCAGCTGATGTCGCACTTTCCCCGACATCAGAGCGTCTGGGGTATAAAAGCATCAGCCGATGCCATTTTCCTCAGTCTTTCTTGCCGCGCGGTGCCCGAAGCAGAAGCTGTTCGCAAGTGCCGGTCGGTCAGATCCAGTGAATTCAGTTACCGAAGACTTCAAAAGCTGGTACCCGTTGGGGACTCTTTCTTGCCTCAGCCGATGTCAGACAAAGTAAATAATTGTTTAACTTGTGGGAAACAAATACCTCATAAGGATTTCCATTCCTACTGCCTTCCTTGCTTAGGCCCAGACCACGACGTATCGGCCTGTTCAGCCTGTGCTTCCTTCAACCGACGAACTCTTAGACGTCGGTCGGAGTTTGCAGAGGAATTTTTTGGGGCCAGTTTTGCATATAAAATGCCATCGGAGACTCCGACTTCGCATTTAGTGAAAAAACGGAAGGACAAGGACCGACACTCGCGGCCCGCGGTTTCGGCTGAAACCACGGTAAGGCCTACCGCGAGTGTCTCGGTTTCGGCCGAAACAGAGTCCTCTGAGATTCCTACTTCCGAATCCATTCAACCGACCACCACGGCCCGGGAGGCCCCAGCTGAGTCGGCTACCGAGCTACCTACCGAAACCAGTGTCCAGGAAATGTCCGACACTATTCCTTTGGAAATTTCTACTCCTGCACATGTGGCAGCTAGGCCCCCTGCTTCCATGTCCATTAAGGCCTTTTCTAGGGCCAAAGCAGCTAAACTTTCTAAAGCTTTGCCTCCCAAGAGTACCTCCCAGAGGCCTTCTTCTAGTTCTCAGATCCTCAGCCTTGCAGAGGACCTTATTTCTTACCTCACCCAGACAGGGCCTCTCACCCTCCACCGGACAAAAGGCCCAGGACTGACCCCTCTGACCCACACTCTTCAGATGAGTCCACGGATGGATCTGAGTTGTCAGACCACCAGGAGGAGGCTTATTCGCCTTATGAGGATTCAGATGCTGAGGAATCTATCCCTTCGGCCTCCCCTCCTGAAGAGTTTTCCTTTGGTGAGACTCTACACTCCATGAGTGCCCATTTTCAATGGCAAGGTCAGGAATTCTCTGATTCTAGAAAAAAGATTAAGGACCTTTTTGCATTTGCCTCAACATAGGCCCTTAGCTATACCTCCTGTTTTGAATGTAATTGATGATGTGTACAATGATGTCAGTACAGCCCCTGATACTCTTCCTCCGGCCCTTGCCAAACCTGATAGATACTACAGGGTCCCGGATTCTCATTTCCATCTGTATAAAGCCCACTCTGCAGACCCAGAAACTATTTCTCAGGGCCCTAAAGGAGTTGTGGCCGCCACTGCCAAAAATCCTCTACCCTCTGAAAGAGAGTCTAGAGCTTTAGAGAGATGGGGAAAGAAGGTATATACTTCAGCAACTCTTTCTGTCAGGGCATTAAATTGTCAATTTCATATGATACAGTACCAAGAGTATTTGTTAGATGAACTGAATAAGAAACTTTCTTCTCCTGAACCCCTTGACCGTAAATCCCTTCAGGATTTGGTACACAACTTCATAACAGGTTAGTAATCATTTCTTAAAATGTGGCTATGATGCATTGGAGGCTTCATTTAGGTCAGCTATGACTGGGGCAGTTATTCGTAGGCATGCCTGGCTGAAGGAACAATCTTTGCCAGACCATGTTAAAGCTAAACTCCTGGATGCTCCAATGGAGAAACAAAATTTATTTGGCTCCTCTGCTCAGGAGGTCTTAAAAAAGGTTGAAGAAAAGGCAAAATCTGTGCAAACAGTTAAGGATTTCCTGCAAGTACAACCACCGAGATTCAGCAGAAACTGGCCTACTAAGAATTGGTCCTTTCCAGACTCGGACAGAGCCCAGAGAGGCAGGAACAGACGCCCTAGAGGCAGAGGCCAATCAAAGGGCTCCTACAGAGGCAGTCAGTGGCAGCCTGCCAACCAGAGAAGTAGTGCAACAGCAGCAACAAAAACTACTACACCAGGACAGGCTCAATGACTTTACTCTGATTCCGCCTACCAGGGATCAACTGGAAGCACCCTTGGGCAGAAAGCTGGCTTTATTCTCAAAAAACTGGCATTATATTACAAGGGACACATGGACACTGCAAATAATAGACAAAGGATACAGGTTCCACTTCCACACTTTGCCAAAAAGAAACAGAATGCCAAACCTACCACCAAATCAGAGGGCAGAGGCTTTAAGGCAGATCAACAATTTGCTTCAGATGAAAGCTATAGAAAAGGTACCACTTTCAGAACAAGGCCAAGGATTTTACTCCAGACTATTCCTTGTACCAAGAAAAGAAAATCAATGGAGGCCTATTCTCGACCTGTCCGCACTGAATACTTACCTCATTGTGCCAAAATTCAAGATGCTGACCCTACAGCAACTTCTTCCCATGTTGGGCAAGGAGTCTTGGCTGGTGACTCTAGATCTCAAGGAGGCATACCTGCACGTCCCTATTCGACCAAGTTGCAGAAGACACCTCAGATTTCTTGCAGGATCAGAGCATTATCAATTCTCAGCATTGCCCTTTGGCTTATCTACTGCGCCAAGAGTATTCACGAAATGCCTGGCACCAGTAATTGCACACTGCAGACTTCAGGGGATTCAAATCTACCCATATCTGGACGACTGCCTAATACAAGCGGACAACAAGGGAGATTTGATAAAGGACTTTGCTTACGCCATCCACCTGCTACAGGCCTTGGGATACACAGTCAACATCCAAAAGTCAAGACTTGTGCCATCCCAAAGGATAACGTTTTTGGGTGCAGAACTGGACACAACCACTCAAATGGCCTTTCTCACAGAAGAAAAACAACTTCCAGATTACTTCATGATTCTGACGAGACAAACTCAGCTTACTGCAAGGAAAATCCTGCAGGCCCTGGGTTACATGGCATCCTGCATAATTCTGATACCACAGGCCAGGCTGCATATGAGAAAATTACAATGGTACCTAAGGAGTGTATGGTCTCAACACAGTCACAGTATAGAAACCCTGATACCAATCATTCCTTGCCTTTAAAAGGAATTTCTGTGGTGGGCTCAGGCCTGCCAGTCCAACAGAGGGTTGCCTTTCAACAAACCAAAAACAAGACAAACCATCACCACGGATGCTTCAGACCGAGGATGGGGAGCACACATGGAGGGCAAATGTATCCAAGGCCTATGGTCTCAAGGGCAGCTAAGCATGCACATAAACCAAAAGGAAATGCTGGCAGTGATGCATGCAATCGAGGCTTTCAAACCCTTCCTCCAACAAGGCCACCTGTTAATAAGGACAGACAACACCACGGTCATGTGGTACATAAACAAGCAGGGAGGCACACACTCTTACCCTCTATGCCGGATGGCTATGAATCTATGGGAACTATGCCTGAAACTCAATATCCAAGTACAGTCCCAGTTCGTGCCAGGAAAAGAGAATACACTGGCAGACAGCTTAAGCAGAAGTACCATGGATGCACACGAATGGATGCTGCACCCAGACATCTTCCAACTCATAGCAAAGGCATGGGGAATGCTGGAGATATATCTGTTCGCCTCCCCCCTCAACCATCAACTGAAGACATTCTGCTCAAGGACATACCACCCACAAGCTTGGAGGGTGGACTCTCTCTCTTTCAGCTGGAAAGCTCTAAAAGTATATGCCTTCCCACCTCTCCCATTAATGTACAAGGTTCTACTGAAGATCAGGGAGGAACAGCCAAGAGTGATACTGATAGCTCCATACTGGCCAAGGCAACACTGGTATCCATTATTGAGAAGCATGTCACAGGCAAAACCATGGCCTCTCCCCCTATGGCCTCTTCTTCTGACAGAACAATTTCAAGATCATGCATCCCAACTTGAAAACATTGCAGCTAACTGCCTGGAAAATTCCTTAAATCCCAATCAAACTGTTTTATCACAGAGAGTGAAGGACATTATCCTTGAAGCTCGCCTTCCACAAGGAAGACATACTCAGCTAAATGGAAAAGATTTCTCATTTGGAACACATCAAAAGGCTCAGATGTGACAGTGGCAAGCATGACACATATTCTGGAATACTTAGCAGAATTGTTCCACAATGGCCTGTCCTATTCTTCCATTAAGATTCATGCCTCAGCAATTTCAGCAGAATACAACATGGATCCACCTATCTTCTCACACCCTCTCCTCAGACAATTTCTGAGAGGGATCAAAAATATTAAACCTCCAAGAAGACCCCCTCTACCTGCTTGGGATCTCAACTTTGTGCTGGAGAAACTGACACTTCCTCCTTTTGAACCAGCAGCATCAGCGGATCTACAGTTTCTGTCTTGGAAAACTGCATTCCTTCTGGCAATAACTTCAGCAAGAAGAGTATCTGAGTTACAAGCATTAATGGCAGTACAGCCATTTCTTATTTTCCATCAGGACAGAGTTTCACTAAGAACCAATCCTACTTTTATGCCAAAGGTGGTATCTAGGGTATCCTTGAACCAAGCTATTCACTTGCCTACGTTCTTCCCAAATCCACAGAATAGGGGAAAAACTGCTGCACACCCTGGATATACACAGACAACTACGCTACTACTTGGACAGAACTAAAACTAGCAGAAAACTGACCAACTATTTGTAGCATATGCTACTGGGGTGCAAGGAAAAGCAATTTCCAAACAGACAATTTCAAAATGGATAGGAAATTGCATTCGATTTTGTTACTCCTTTCATGGAAAGACAGTTCCTGAAAACATCAGGCCTCATTCCACAAGGGCCACGGCCACCACTACAGCCTTCCTACGAGGGGTGGCTACCAAGGACATTTTAGAAGCTGCTACTTGGAGCTCCGTGCATACATTTGCCAAACATTACAATCCACCTTTATACTCCAGATCCAGAGCAGGTTTTGCTACTGCAGTCCTGCAGGGGATCTTAACTACACCATCCTTTTCTTAGTACCTCCTCCCCCAGATTAGCTATGGTATTCTACCCATATGTTATGACTGCAGATGCATCCTTGAAGGACACAGTACAGTTTTGTACCTACCATAAATGTAGATGTCCGATAGGTATGCATCTGCAGTCAGGTTTACCCTCCCTCCTACCCCTCTGTGGTATTCCTAGGGTACTTACCCCTCTTTTAGCTAGCTGGGGGAATCTATTATGGTGTATTTGTTTGTATATACATGTATATATTTATACAATTTTGCCAATGTTTGGAACTTTTTTGCAATTATCCAAATTTAGCCTTCCTAGAGGGCACCTGGCATCTGGGGCAAGAAAAACTGAGGAAAATGGCGTCGGCTGATGCTTTTATACCCCAGACACTCTGACGTCGGGGAAAGTGCGACATCAGCCGAGGCCAGACCCAGACTTTGGAATCCGGCCGACCGAAGGGCTGCCTGAGGCAGGACAACCCATATGTTATGACTGCAGATGCATACCTATCGGACATCTACATTTATGGTAGGTACAAAACTGTACTTTCTCAACCTAGTGTCCCAGGGATTCAAATTTTCTTTCCACACCCTTCTAACTCTAAAAGGGTACCCAGATCTACCTCAAAGCCAGTGGGCAGAGGCGCAAAAGCAAGTCCTTTCCCCGCTCTCCATGAGGGCAGTAGAGCACGTTCCTGCAGAACAGAAAGGCCAAGGTTTCTACTCCAGACTTTTTCTGGTACCCAGGAAAGAGGGCACCTGGCACCCTATCCTCAGTCTATCCATTCTAAACACCTTCCTGGTGATCCTAAAATTCAAAATGCTCACCCTCCAGCAACTGCTGCCCATGCTCTGCAAGGATGTTTGGCTAGCTACTCTACACCTAAAGGAGGCCTACCTCCACATTCCTATCAGGGAATCGTGCAGGAAACATCTACGTTTCAGGGCAGGATCTCAGCACTTTCAGTTCTCCTGCGCTTCCCTGTGTGTTATCTACTGCTCCCAGAGTTTTCACAAAATGTCTGGCTCTGGCCATTGCCTTTTGCAGGCAAAGGAATATTAACATTTACCCATATGTAGACTGCCTAATTCAGTCAGACAGCCAGGATCAGCTAGGAAATGCAGGAACAAAACTTTAATACAGACTAAGCGCTTTCACCAAACAAACTGTGGCATCATCAGAGTCTGTATTCTCCGTGTGCTTATTCCTGGTTGCCCTGTCTTGGGTGGTTGATTTACGTTTAAGCCAGGATCAGCTGCTCAAGCACATGGCCTTTGTAAAGTCCCTACTAACCTCCCCGGGCTAGACAATCAATGAAAAGAAATCCAAACAGGCCCCCCCCCCCAAAGGATTATATTCCTGGGAGCAAGCCTGTACACAGCATCCCAGATGGCATTCCTTACACCAGAAAAGCAAACCTTCCCTGACAACCTCCTCCTTTCAACTAGCCACCAAACCCCAACTATCTGCAAGGGAAATCTTGCATGCTCTGGAGTTCATGGCATGTTGCATTCTACTCATTCCATATGCCAGACTGCATATGAGGAAACTTCAGTGGTATCTAAAAAGCCTTTGGTGTCAACACTCTTAAGACCTGGAGACTCTTATACCTATAATACCTTGCCTCAGAAAAGATTTTCTTTGGTGGGCAACAACATGCTCCCTTAACAAAGGTCTACCTTTCTTTCCACCCCACGCCACCCAGACCCTCACCACAGATGCATCAGATTATGCCTGGAGTGCACACCTGGATGGCAGGTGCATACAGGGCCAATGGAGCCCACAGCAAATCTATCTGCACATCAACCAAAAAGAGACGATAGCTGTCCAGCATGCCTTGATAGCTTTCAAGCCCCTTCTCTCCCCGGGAGCTCACCTGATCAAAACAGACAACACAACTGTGATGTAGTACATCAGCAAGCAGGGAGGGACTCCGTTCTACCCTCTATGCAGGCTAGTCATGACCCTTTGGCACACAGCCTCTGCCGTGCAACTCCACCTGTTAGCACAATTCCTGCCGGGTTCTCTCAACTCTCTGGCAGACCACTTAAGCAGAAATCTTCTGGACCCACACGAGTGGCAGCTCAACAGAAGACCCTTCACCCTAATAACTAAGAAATGGGGCACCCCGAAGGTCGAACTCTTTGTCTCCCACACCAACCATCAGCTCAGCAAGTTCTGCACCAGGGAGCATCACAGCATGGCTTGGAAAGTGCATGCCCTGTCCTCCCCCTGGGTCAATCTATCGGTCTGTGCCTTTCCTCCACTACCTCTCATCCCTAGGGTACTGCTAAAATAAAGGAGGAAAAACCAAAGACAATTCTTATAGCTCCAGACTGGCCTCACCAGCACTGGTACCCCTTGCTGCGCAGCCTGTCGCCTCTGCCACCTTAGTATCTCCTTCATATTCCAAACCTCCTGACCCAGAGGGAAGGGGAATTCATGCATCCCCAATTACAGACACTCAATTTGGCAGCTTGGCTTATTCCCTAACCCCCAATCAATCTGCCAACCTTAGCAAATAGGTTCTAGATGTTGTACGTGAGGCCAGACGTCCTAGTGCTAGGAAGTCTTATGCTGACAAATGGAAAAGGTTCTGCACCTGGATTCAGGCTAAGGGAGGCAAAACAGCACAGCCCTCCCTCCCTCCCATCCTGGATTACTTAGCTGACCTGCTACTTAAAATTCATGCCTCTGCTCTCTCTGCTCATTTTCCCACTGAACAGCCCCTTTTCTCACACCCTCTGATCAGACAGTTCCTAATAGGGGCTAGCAACTTGAGGCCACCCAGAAGAGCACCACCCCAGCTTGGGACCTTAAATTTGTGTTAGAAAAGCTCACCGCCCCCTTCAAACCTGCCTGTTCAGCAGAGCTATAACTTCTCTCCTGGAAGACAGCTTTCCTTCTGACCATTACTTCAGCCAGAAGGGTCTATGAGCTGCAAGCACTCATGGCTGTTGAACCATTCATCATCTTTCATGCTGACAGGGTATCCCTCTGGACTAGCCCATCCTTCATGCCCAAGGTGGTGTCCAGTGTGGCTCTCAACCAATCCATTCATTTGTCCACCTTTTTCCCTAACCCACAGAACAAGAGAGAAAGGATCCTGCACACTCTAGATGTGTACAGGCAGCTCAGATTCTAGCTAGACAGGACTAAATCCTTCAGAAAGTCTGATCAATTGCTGGTTAGCTTTGCTGCAGGGGCAGAGGGCAAAGCCATCTCCAAACAAACCATCTCCTAATAGATAGCATAGTGCATGCATTTCTGCTACAAACAACTTGGAAAGCCTCCCTCCCAAGGGGGATCAGGATTCACTCCACCAGAGCAGCCTCCACCTCTGCAGCTTTCCTCAGAGGAGTCCCCACTAGGGACATCCTGGAGGCTGCCACCTGGACATCTGTTCAGACCTACACCAAATATTACCACCTGCCCATCTTCCCCAAATCCAGGGCAGAGTTTGCCTCTGCAGTCTTGCAGGGCATCCTAGTCAGCCCCTACTTTCCTTGACTGCCTCCACCCTTAAACTCATCTTTGGGAATCAACCCAAATGTGATGACTGCAACAGTGAAGCACGAAGAACATAGTATAGTTGTGTACACTTACCATAAGTGTAGATGTTTGAGTGTATTCACTGTTGCAGTCCTGGTTTCCTCCCCCCCCCATCCCCTTCCTTCTTTTTTCTCTTTCCTTACAAGCGACATATTGGTATTTGCTTTCTACTGGTGGGGTTTTCCACCAGAACCTGGCTCCCACTTGGGGGCTCCTGACAGGTTAGGGCAAGAAAAACTGATGTAATGGCATCGGCTGCCTTACTTAATACTACTGACAACCTGACGTCAGTCCTGGAGCGACAGCAACCGACAGAAATACTAAGCCTCTAGTTTTCGGCCCAGCTGAGGGCAACCCTGGCAGGGATAACCCAAATGTGATGACTGCAACAGTGAATACACTCGAACATCTACATTTGTGGTAAGTGTACACAACTGTACTTTCCTTACACAGCTGTACTATACTTATGTTTATCCAGGTTCCATGAGTACTAGAGGACAAACTGGCTGTTTGTTTGTATCCCTTGTCAAGCTGAGTTTTGCATTTGGCAAGCAGACCATATCCATATAAATTGCCAACTGTATTGACTTGTGTGATCAGAAAGCTAACAAGTCATTGGGGGTGGTGTAATAAGAGCTAACTGCCTCTAGTGCTTGTTTCAGGATTGTGTCTTTGGCAAAATGTTCTGCCTTAGTCACCCTCTGTGGATGGCTTGCCTTTACTAAGTATTGAAGTTTGATTTCCACTTCAGGGATAGAGCATTCTTTGGGACACCTTTACTTCATCACATTCTGTTTTGAAGTTTCTTCCTTCTTTTTCAGCTGATTCCAATCATTTAGGATGCCGCTGTGGGTTTCATCCACTATGTAAGGCCCCTCATAATATGCATCTGATATGTGTGGACCCTGTGCAGTATAGACTTTCTCTTTGTAGGTCTCATCTCTGGAAGGTTCTAGCTGCATACTTATGGTTAAAAAATATCAGTAAATTTCAAGCGGCTTATAACTTTTATTAGCTTTTATTAGTATGATTGCTGCAGTTGTAGCAAAGAATTCCAGGGTACAACAGGCACCCTTTAGCAGTGGCACAGAAATGTATTTGCAAGAAAATGTGGGGCATGCAGAACCCAAAGTTAAAATTTTTAAGATGAGACAAAAAATGGATACAAGGATGCATCCAGATGTTCTTCATCTCACATTGCTGCAGTCCTTACACTTGGGTAGTCCGCTGTCCTCGGTCGGCCCGAATATCAAAGTATAAGGCTGACGTCGGTCAGGGCGCATTTGACTGACATCAGGACGTCAGGGTACAAATGCGCATGACTGACGTCATATCCTCAGTCTTTTTTGCCGCATGGTCCGATGCAGAAGCAGTATTGCAAGTGCCGGTTGGCGTTCTGAGATTTTTCGATTTAGAAGTTTCAGACCGAGTTCAAAGTTGGCTAAGTACCCCGTTGGGGAATATTTTAGTTTTTTCTTGCCTCAGTCATTTACCGGATGTCAGAAAAAGTCAATAATTGCATTTCTTGTGGTAAACAGATACCGCATAGAGATTATCATACTTTGTGTATTCCTTGCTTAGGGCCTGAGCACGACGTTGTTGGTTGTCGCTCTTGTGCTAGATTTAATAAACGCACTGTAAAGAGAAGGTTGGATTGTGCAAGGTTAGTCTTTGGGAAGCGGTGCAACTATAAAATGCCGTCGGATGCTCCGCGCCGCTTCTTCGAAGAAGCGCAAGGACAAGGCAGTTAAGCCTAGGCTAGAAGAACCGTCTGTACCGGACGCCGGTTCTTTAGAGGTGTCGGTGGAGCCGGTGGCTCCACCGGAGGTTTCTTTGTGTTCCCAGGGTGAGACCTTATTATTGCAAGATGTGGCCTCTCAGGAGACAAGTCAGGCTGAGGGGGCTTCTCAGGTTACTATACTCCCCTCCCTTCCTAAGGTGGCTAGGCCCTCTCCTTCTGTTTCAAAGGCTTCTCCCAGGGGCAGGCCAGGTTTAGCTTCAGTTGGTGTTACCCCTAGCTCTTCAGGTACTGTGCCCAAGAAGCATATGCTTAAAATGGCAGAAGATTTGATTACTTTGATTAGGGGTTCTATGCCCTCCTGATAAGAGACCTAGGGTGGAGCCTGAGCTGGGGGGTTTTGAGCAGGCTTCAGATGTTTGAGTCTTCGGCTGAAGACTTGCAGGAGTACTCTCCTTATTCTGATTCTGATGTGGATGATTCTACTCCTTCTGCTACTCCTCCTGAGGATTTTTCTTTTCAGAAACTCTTCATTCCATCAGGGAGCATTTTAAGTGGGAAGGTCAGGACTTCTCTGATTCCAGGAAAAGGCTTAGGGAATTTCTGTTTTACCCCAGCATAGGCCTTTGGCTATACCTCCTGTTTTGGATGTAGTGGAAGATGTTTTACAGAGGCTTCTCTTAATCCTGATTCTTTGCCTCCTGCTCCTGTTAAGCCGGATAGGTATTACAGGGTGCTTGAAGCTCATAAGTATCTTTTAAGAGTCCTAGGGCAGACCCAGAAACTGTTAGCCAGGGGCCTAAAGGTGTTAAGGCTTCTGTTGTTAAAAATCCGGTTCCTGCTGACAAGGAGGCTAGGGCCTTGGATAGATGGGGAAAGAAAGTCTATACTTCTTCCACTCTTGCTATGAGGGCTCTGAATTGCCAGTTTCACATGTTGAAATACCAAAACTATCTCCTTTCACAATTGAAGTCTAAGGTTGATGCTCTGGCAGTAGGTATTGATTGTAAAGAGTTGCAAGATTTAGTGCATGTTTCTGAACAGGTGGGTAAGCATTCTTTGCAATGTGGTTTTGATGCTGTACAGGCTTCGTCTAGGGTGGCTGCCACTGGGTCAGTTCTTCGCAGGCACGCCTGGCTGAGGGATCAGAATTTGTCTGAACATGTTAAAACAAGGATTTTAGATGCTCCTTTACAATCTGACATGTTGTTTGGTCCTCCTGTTGAGACAGTTTTAAAGAAAATGGAAGACAAGGCTAAGTCTATGCAGACTGTTAAAGATTTTGCAGGTCCAGCCTCCAAAGTTTAGTAGAAATTGGCCTACTAAAGGGTGGACGTATCCTTCTTATGATTCCCAGTCTAGGGGTAGATCTAGACGTGGTAAGGGCAGAGCTCAGGGCTCTTTCAGGCCTAGAACAGGGAGTTCTCCTGCACAGGCTTCGGGTGAGGGCAGGGGTCAGTCCTTTCGTAAGCAGACCCAATGACCTACCTTTTCAAGCTGCCAGAGCCTGCTCGTCTGGCAGCACCTTTGGGAGGAAGGTTGGCACTTTTCAAAGAAAATTGGAGTTTAATTACCCAGGACAGATGGGTATTGGATATCATACACCACGGCTACAGGTTTTATTTCCATACCTTGCCTCCTTTCAAAGGCATGCCAGACATTCCTCCTCAACAAAGAATAGAGGCTCACAAACAGGTTTCTCTGTTGCTCCAACTAGGGGCCATGCAGCCGGTCCCTCTGCCAGAAGTGGGCCTAGGATTTTATTCTCGCCTGTTCCTAGTACCGAAGAAGGGGAACACGTGGAGACCAATTTTGGATTTATCTATCCTCAACACTTATCTGGACATTCCCAAGTTCAAAATGTTGACGTTGCAGCAGCTTTTACCTCTGCTGGGCAGAGATCATTGGATGGTAACTTTGGATCTCAAGGAGGCTTACCTTCATGTTCCTATCAGACTAAGTTGCAGAAAGTATCTGCGTTTTCGAGCTGGAACTTCTCACTATCAGTTCTCTGCATTGCCCTTTGGCTTATCTACTTCATCCAGAGTGTTCACGAAAGTTCTGGCTCCATTGATAGCTTTCTTCAGACTAAAAGGAATACAGATCTATCCTTATTTGGACGACTGCCTAATTCTGGCTCAAGGAAGGGAAGAGCTTCTTCATCATTTGGAATATGTGATAGCAGTGCTAAGATGCCTAGGGTATTCTGTGAACGAAATAAAGTCCAGTCTAGTACCCTCTCAAGACATGTGCTTTCTGGGTGTGAGACTGAATACAGCATCCCAGATGGCCTTTTTAACCCCGGACAAACAAAAGAGTTTATCCCTTTACTTCCATCAACTATCTCATCAGTCCGGGCTGACTGCAAGGACAGTCCTTCAAGCCTTAGGGTTCATGGCATCTTGTATTCTGGTGCTTCCCAATGCCAAACTGCATATGAGGAAGCTACAATGGTATCTCAGAAATGTATGGACACAGCACTGCCAGGATCTGGACACTGTCATTCAAATAATACCTTGCATTCAAAAGGAATTTTTGTGGTGGGCTCAGGAATGTCACCTAAACAAGGGACTCTCTGTGACCCGCCAGAGGCGAGTCAGATTTTAACGACAGATGCCTCAGACAAAGCTTGGGGAGCTCATCTAAATGGAAAGTGGATACAAAACAAGTGGCCTGTCAGACTACAACATCTACATATCAACATGAAGGAGATGTTAGCAGTCCAGTTTGCATTAATAGCTTTCAAGGAATTACTTCTTCCAGGACAGGTGTTGATTCTAACAGACAACACAACTGTCATGTGGTACATCAACAAGCAAGGGGAACGATTCTTATCCTCTATGCAGGCAAGCAATGATTTTGTGGGAGACTGCTCTCAGTTTACAGCTCAATCTTCAGGCAAGGTTTCTGCCAGGAGCACAGAACTCCTTAGCGGATGTGTTGAGCAGACGAATTATGGATCCCCACGAGTGGAAATTGGATCCTCATGTATTTCAGAAATTGACAGTGTCATGGGGAACTCCAGACATAGATCTGTTCGCTTCTCCACTAAACCATCAGCTGCCAAGGTTTTGCACAAAAAGGTTTCATCCCACAGCTTGGAGAGTGGATGCTCTTTCTTTCAATTGGAGCAATCTCCATGTGTATGCCTTTCCACCTCTGCCTCTCCTCCCAAAGGTACTTCTAAAGGTCAGACAGGACAAGCCAAGGATGATTTTAATAGCTCCGGATTGGCCTCGACAGCACTGGTACCCATTACTGAGAAGTCTGTTACGGAAGCCTCCATGGCCTTTGCCTTCGATTCCACACCTGTTGTCGCAGGAGGACAGCCATTTGCTAAATGTCAAGCTTCATTCTCTGCACCTAACAGCCTGGCATATTCTGTTTTGAACCATAGTGGGCCTCCACTTCCTCAGCAAGTTTTGAATGTTATTTTGGAAGCTAGAAGGCCTAGTACAAGGAAAGTGTACGCAGACAAATGGAAGAGATTTCTATTTTGGAGTGCAGCAAAAGATTTTGATGTTTCTGAGCCTAATTTGTGTGTGGCTCTTCAATGTCTTACTGAGTTACTAGACAAAGGTTTGTCTTTCTCTTCTATTAAAGTTCATGCTGCAGCAATTTCAGCTCACTATGATTGCGACCCACCATTGTTTTCTCATCCTTTGTTCAAGCAATTTCTTAGAAGGGCAAAGAATATAAGACCCCCACGAAGAGCTCCTACTCCTGCTTGGGATCTCAATTTTGTGTTGGAGAAACTCACTCTACAACCTTTTGAGCCTGCAGCTACTGCTGAGTTGAAATATTTATCATGGCAGACTGCTTTTTTGTTGGCCATTACCTCTGCAAGAAGGGTTTCTGAATTACAGGCCCTTATGGCGGTTGAGCCTTTCTTGATTTTCCATAAGGATAGGGTATCATTACGTACTAATCCTTTCTTTATGCCTAAGGTGGTTTCTAGTGTGGCTTTAAACCAAACTATTCATTTGCCTACTTTTTATGCAAATCCCCAAAATAAAGGGGAAAAGATTTTGCACACTTTAGATGTTCACAGGCAGTTGCGTTATTATTTGGACAGAACTAAAGGGTTCAGGCAGTCTCAGCAGTTGTTTGTTTCTTTTGCTTTGAGTTCTCAGGGCAAGCCTGTGTCAAAACAAACTATTTCTAAGTGGATTGGGTTTTGCATTGCTTTCTGTTATTCCCATCATGGCAAGGAGATTCCAGCTGGGATTAGGCCTCATTCCACTAGGGCTACTGCCACTTCAACAGCTTTTTGAGGGGAGTGGCAACCAAGGATATTTTGGAGGCAGCTACTTGGAGTTCTGTGCATACTTTCTCTAGGCATTATCACCTGCCACTTTACTCTAAGTCCAGGGCTGGTTTTGCCACTGCTGTTTTGCAGGGCATTTTGGCAGCTCCTGCTTCCTTGTAGTTAGCCATCCTCCCTTACCTCTGCTTTGGGATTGTACCCAAGTGTAAGGACTGCAGCAATGTGAGATGAAGAACATAGTACAGTTTTGTACCTACCATAAATGTAGATGTTCGAAGATCCACATTGCTGCAGTCCAATTTACCCTCCCTCCTTCCCCTCTGTAGTTAGAGGTGGTTGTGTGGGTTGGGTTGTACATATTGTGTATATTGTATATATTGTACATATAGTTAGTGCAAGGGTGGTTGGTTGGTTGTTTGCTGTCTTTTGGTTTTGACCTTTATTTTTAGGGTCTTCTGACATCTGGGGCAAGTAAAGACTGAGGATATGACGTCAGTCATGCACATTTGTACCCTGACGTCCTGATGTCAGTCAAATGCGCCCTGACCGACGTCAGCCTTATACTTTGATATTCGGGCCGACCGAGGACAGCGGACTACCCAAGTGTAAGGACTGCAGCAATGTGGATCTTCGAACATCTACATTTATGGTAGGTACAAAACTGTACTTTTTCCCACCCGCTGCAGAGAATGTTTTTAGTGATCAAACAGTGAAGTACTTGCCTACTATTTTCTTGTTTATAAAGCTCACTGGTTTTGATACTCATTTGTGGAGTTGTATTGCTGCTATAAAATTTGCATAATTTGACCAGAATGTGTTGTACTGTCATAAAATGAAAGTCACGTATGCTATATATAATGCTGCTTGTTTGCTTGAGGTGTATGTCCCATATTGTACACATTAATGCTACACTATCTTGCACTGTGTTGCAGGTGGCAAGTGAATCTCGAACACATCTTCGCAGCATTCCAGCACAGTTGCAGTTTTTTGATGATGAAAAGGAAGTTGAAGATTCACATACAGTGTTTACAGGTCCTGTTGTAAAGTAAGGAAATTAATTCAGCTGAAAAGTTGTCCTTGTTTTTTTTTTTGGTCACTTGGAAAGATTCATTAATACACATTTAAATTTCAAGGAAACTCCGGCAAAACTGGTATTCTAATACATATACGGCATTGTGTAATGTTGAGAATCCTCCATCTTTTTACAAAAGAAGAAACAAAAGGAAAACTAGTTTAATAGGCATATGTGCCCCTCACACACATGCAGGAAATTTTCAGCAAAGCTGACATGAGCAAAAACAAAAAAACAGAACATAGCCAGCACAAACACTTTATTCGAACAGAGAATGGATAAAATATGTGAAGAACTTAAAGAACTGAGCGTTTTCATCTAACTAAAGTATCAAATAGATTTCATCAGAGTTCAATAAGTCGTAAAAAAACAATGTTTCTGGAACATAACTTCACCAATGACAACCCAGCGTAGAACAGGAAGTGATCTACCCATGAATAATTAAAAACAACACATTTGAATAAATTAATGAAGGAATATGTGAATGAATGAACTGGTGAATAAGGTTCACACCAGCTTAAACCAATGTATTCACATTTACCCCTTTTGATAAACATAAAGCATTGCTGAAATTGTCAACATGTTACAAACTTATAAAAACATGTAATTGTATATAAAAAAGTATATAAAAACGCATATTAAATGTGGAAAAATGTATAAATATAAATGTTAAAAGCATTGGATAAGTACATTCAATATGTTAAATAAATATATTTTTTGATATTATCAAGCAACCTAAATGGGTAGCCTCTAGCCATAAACTTGCAAATGAGTTGATGTATTCGTGCACGAATGTTTGATGTTCAGTAGTTAACCTGGACAGTCTCACCATCTGTCCCTTTACCACAGATTATTTCTAGTATAGGGAATGACAACTTTGAAAATGCAGATGTGTGTTAGAAAATGTATCTTTCCTGTACACAGCCAAAACAAACGATCCTAACCTATAATTCGTCACCAAATGAATATCAAGATAATTAATCTTGTCCGTGCCTATGGTGTAAGTTTATAGGTAGGTACTAGGCTATTGGCCCTATGGCCTGTACAAGCCTAGCTAAAGGTACCCTGGCTTTTGCCACCCAAGAAAATTATTTTCCTTTGCCACTGTTGAGCAGAGCCACAGAAGTGATCCCCGGGGTGAATGTCCCATCTCCCATCCAATCATCAAGATTTTTCTTGAAGAGTGCTAATGAGGAGCTTTGTTTGATATGGATAGATAGTTTGTTCCAGAGTATGAGAAGTCTCTGGGACAGGAATCTGTCCCTCCAGCATGTTCTGTTTATTGTGGTGACATGGTTTAGGTCCCTAGAGCATGTAGCTTGTAGGGATTGGGATTTCTTTAAGTGGAGCATGTCTAAAAGCTCTGGGTTTGACATAGCTTTGTCTGTTAGGCAGAGATCGCCTCTGAGCAGGCAATATGCGACGGAGTAAAGCTGCAGTTTTTTGAGACGGTCTGCGTAAGGCATCTGTTTGAGGCCAGTAATCCTCTTTGTGAGGCATTTCTGTGGCCTTTCCAGCTGTTGTAGATGTCTTGTGAGGTACATACCAAAAGGGGCATTGTACTCTATAATGGGTCTAATGAGTGACGAGTAGAGGGGAACAATGACCTCTTTTTTTCCTGGATGAGAAACCTTTTGTGATGAGGTGTGCCACATAGAAGGATTTCCTGACTACTGTGGCGATGTGATTATCAAAGGAGAGACTACTGTCCACCTGTGTCCCAAGGTCTCTTATCACACTTTCGATGTTAAGTAGACTACCGCCTATGTGGTAGTTCATGGGTACAGAGATTTTACCAAAAGGGATGACGATGCACTTTTTGGCATTGAGCTTGTGGCCATGGCTTTGACACCAGGCATCTGTCTCAGCGAGGCCCTTTTGTAGGATGTCCACATCTTTTGGAGTTTTGATTATGGCTTCTAGTTTGCAGTCATCTGAGAACTTCGTTAGCCAAAGACCTTCTGTGTTGGCCTGTACTTCAGAGAAGTAGATACCAAACAGGAGAGGACCCAGGACTGAACCCTGTGGTACCCCACTTGTCACTGGTCTGAAGTTGGATTTGGAGTCTGCTACTTTCACAGTGTGGGTTCTGTCAGTGAGCCAGTTGGCAACCCATCTTGTGACATAGGGATTTATACCTAGTGTAGTGAGTTTATCTATAATTCCAGAGTGGGGGATGGTTTAGAAAGCCTTGGCGAGATCTAGATAGGCTGTGTAAACCACCTTACCCTCATCTATGGCTTTGGTGACTGCTTCAGAGAAGTCTGTCAGGTTTAGGAGACATGATCTGCATTTTACAAACCCGAGCTGTGTGGGGTCCTGAGTTTGGAGATTACCAATGTCATTGTTTATAAGTTCCATGATGATACATTCCATGGCCTTGCAGACCAGGCTCGTTAGGCTAATGGGGCAGTAGTTTCCAGGGTCTGTGGTGGCTCCCCCTTTGTGGAGTGGGATAACTGTTTCTGTGCGCCATTCAGTGGGCACATAGCCTGAGGTGAGGCTATGATTGAACATGGTACTTAGGTGGGGTGCCAGTTCGTTCTGTAGTTCATGTAGAACACAGCCTGGGATGTTGTCAGGTCCCATGGATGCTGTGTTCTTGGCTTTGGATAGTGTGTTGTTTACCTGTGCAGCCGTGATTACAGGAACTTTGCATTCTTCTGGTATAGAGATGGGCCCTTTAGGGGATGACAGGGGGGTAAAGTTAGCACTGAACCTGTCTGCCAGGATGTTGGCAGTATCAGTTGGTTCTGTATATTTTGTGCCATTGTGCTGTAACTCAGAGCAGATCTGAGTGTTGCCATTGAGATTCTTGACATAGCTATAGAATGCTTTGTGGTTGTCTTTGGAGTTGGTGGCGATTTTGTTTTCATAATTAGCTTTGGAGGATTTTATGAGGGATCTCAGCTTCTTACTGAGGCTGACCAGGGAGTTTCTCCAATCATGGGATTTTACTCTTTTTTTGCAACAGTTTCTTTCTTCTGTTGTAGAGTTTGTTTATGGCAGGGGACCACCAGATTGGCATCCTTTTTTTGGAGGATAGCATCTTGGTTCTGTTAGGGATTGCACAATCCATGCACTTGTGTAAGTGCTTATAAAGTGCATTTGTGTAGGATTCAGCAGTCATACCGCTGTTGTCCGTCAGCATAGGTGTCGTGAAGTTTGCCACTTCTGTCTTAAGAAGCGTGAAGTTGGCTTTGGGGAATTTTTTTACTGTGGTTTCCCTAATGGGGGGTGGGGGAGGGATGTGGATGTCTAGGGTGATTAGCTTGTGGTTGGATCTGACCAACGAGGAATTGGCCTTTGGTGTGGAGCACCGGTTGCCCATGTTGGTAATAACCAGGTCTAGGATATTGCTGCCCCTGGTGGGGGTGTGGATAAGTTGATCCATGGCATTGGAATTTATGAATTCCAGAAAACGTTGAGCACAAGAGTTGGTACATGAGTCATTTTCCCAGTTAATGGGAAACTTAAGAAAATCAGTAGACCTTTCCCAACTGGTTAGGGTATCCAACCACTGATCAAAAGTACCCCTCCAGAGGAAAAAGTATATTATCCAAAATCTGAAGTAACCATGAACCTTGGACAAAAACTCCGAATTAAACACATAATCTTCTCCCACCTTGTCAAAACAATATTGGCATAAGTCGTTCTGCACGCTGTGCCCATGGTTACACCCGATATTTGGTGGAAAAATTCCCCTTTGAACTGAATAAAATTATTGGTAAAAACCAGTTCCAGAAGGGAAGTAGCTTGTTTATTGAAGAAGAGAACAGTGTCTTTGATGTTGTGTGTGTCCCTCTTTGGGTGTATATATTTTACGCATATTAAATTTTATTCACTACATCTTATTTACTCTCATCCTATTTCCAATATTCTTACATTTGTTGACACACGCATACATTTATTCAACATATTGGATATACTTATTCAATGCTTATAACATTTATAGTTTTATATATTTTTCCACATTGACTATACATTTTTTATATACTTTTCTATATGCAGTTACATATGTTTTTATAATTTAGTAACATATGTTGACTATTAATTTTAGCAGTGTTTTATGTTGATTGAAAGGAGTGAATGTGAATATATTGGTTTAAATTGGCGTGAACCTTATTCATTAATTATTTCATTCATTCATTCAGTTCTGTTGTTTTTAATTAATCTTGGATATGTCACTTCCTGTTGTAAGCCTGGTTGTCATTGGTGAAGTTATGTTATATAAACACTGATTTTTATGACTTATTTAACTCTGATGAAGTCTGTTTGATACTTTGATTAGACAAAAGCGCTCAGTTCTTTACGTTCACATATTTCATCCATTCTCTGTTCAAACAAAGTGCTTGTGCTGGTTACGGTCCATTTTTTGTTTTGTTTTTGTTACGTTAGTACATTGTTTGTAGTGGTCATTAGATTCAAAGCTGACATGAGTATGCAGTGTCAGACAGTTTAGGATTCTTGGGTGAATATTTTAAAGATTTGTTTGTAGTCTTTTTAACTTAGAAGATTGATAGAATAACAAGATTTGTGTTGGCATGCATTTTCTGAAGGACATGAAGTCTGAAACATGTATTCATCATTATTTAGGATGTCACTCACAAGTGATTTGCCAGAGAACCACAAATTTTATGAGAAACAGACCAAAAATATGAGGCTAAATCTGGACATTCTGCAAAAATCTGGGCAGTTGTAAAAGTATGTAGTTAAGTAATACACAACTTCATCTAAAAAAAATAAAAAAATATATTTTATTTGTTCAGTTTCATGAAATTGTCTTTTTACACTTAGACTTGCCTTACAACATTGCTACACTTGTGTATTTAATAATATTATGAAACTGTACCCTAAATTTCCACAAAAAAAATAACTAAATAGAATGGTATTTGTGTGGCTTCCGGCATTAACTGTTGAGTTTTAGCCTGTGATTTATTTGATGGCACTTATATATGCATATATTATTTTTTCTGCTAAAACATTTTCTCCTGCTGGCATAAAAATGTACTACTGTTTTGCTGTAGCAAAACTTAAATGCTGTACAATCTTATTTTTTAACACCTTTATTAAATTCTCACTTAAAACATTGGCAGGTATACATTAATAGAAAATAAAAGAAATATATTAACATTTTTTTCATTTATATACATTAAATTTTCTTTATAACAACTGTCATTCAGTCCAACATTACATGTATATTGCTCAATTTCTGCCTTCCCTTAAACTTCACTCCTTCTCCTAAACATTGTAGTGCATATGTTGTTCCCAGAAATTCCGTTTATTTCTGTCATTTGCTCATTCTTTTATCTAAAGATCCCATTTCACTTCACTTATCCTTTTTACAATATTAAAAAGTTCAAATACAGCCTGTTTAGATTTTGATTTCCATTTTTTAGTAATTGCTTTTTGGCAGCCAATAGAATTAAACTAAATAAGGTAAGGCCTTACTATGTCTGTGCAAATCAAATCTTGTGCCCCAGCTATAAAGTATCATTTCCTTCGTTACAACCATTTTGCTCCCCCAATATTCATGACAGAGGTACTCTGTATGGAATTGTTTAAATTTGTCAACTCATTACACTCCCAAAATACATGTTCCCAGTTATCTCTTTCATGTCAGCTACATCAGCTGCTTATTTGAGGAAAATTCTTTTAAAGTCTGCTTGTTGTATAAAAGTATCTATGCAGACACTTACAGGCAAAAATCTTTATCCTTCTGGGCTTCACTTCATACTTTGAAGCCATGCATGTATTCTCACATCATTCCCTTTAAATTGCTTTGCCCAGTCTGTCTTACTAATCTTTTCTAATCTCCTCTGACTGATTCTTTTAGTTATCATCCAATATTTTGTATACCCTACTAATTATCCCCATTTTAACAGCCGCTACTTCACTACCAAAACATTTATTTTACTTAGATTCCCAATTCCTTTCTTTCCTTCTACTCTGGTATCAATCAGTTGGTAGGGACGGCAGTCTCCAACCTGCAGTCCAACTGCTTCTTGGCTTCATCTCACTATCACATTTCCTTCTCACGTTATTTGCTCCCAATATGTTGATTTATTTGCCATTTTTCTCTAGTAAATTCCATTCCCTTCTTGTCTATTTTCTGTACCCCTTCTTGCAGTCCTCCCTCTTGGCAAAAACTCCTTTCTCCATTCCTATGTTGGCTTATAAACTTAGAATACTTTCTGCATCCTTATGAAGTAATAATCTGTATGATTATTATTCTCTTTAAGGATCTGCATCCAAAATCCTAATTTCTCCTTATTTCTTGATCCCTTCCCACTTCATCACCACCCTTATTCCTTTACACTTTGAATTATAACCTTCTGCTTGAATTGTGTATATGAGCCTTAACTGCATAGCTGTAAAATACCCCCTCAAATCAGGCAATTGCACACCACTTTGTTCTGATGGGAGGATGAACTTGTCCCACTTAAAGTCTTACCCTGTCCCATCCCAGATAACATTTTTCATCTCTTTATTATTCACTGCCCACAGCGTATCCCCTAATTGGTAAAAATATGCATGACTTGTATATAAAACTAAAGGAACAAAAATTTATTTCACATGCATGTTACTATCCATACCCATAAATAGGAGCTTCCATTTTTTATCATCTTTTTAGTCTCTCCCCACATATCCTTAATTGCCTTAATAGAAGTCTGTTTATATCCATGTTCCTAAATAATTCATCTTATTGTGTCCCCAGAAGTACAGGTATTACTGAACCAATTTTTGTGTGGCTGCATAATTTATGGCTATACCCTTTGTTTTGTCTTCATTCCTTTCTATCCTAGAAAAACTTGAAACCGTCTCAAAATGTTTCACAACACCAACATGTACCTTTCTGTACGTGTCAAGTGCAAAATTAATGCTTGCAAAAAAGACAACTTTTCTTGATTACCATACCAAATGTATCATTGAATTTGAGCCCCTTAGTTTCCTTGCCAGTGGCTCTAAATGTAAAGCAAATACCAGTGAGGAGAAAGGGCACTCTTGCCTGGTTCCTCTTGGAAAGGAATATTCCCATTTTAATTCTTGACTCTGATCCTTTATGTATCCTTTTGATTAATCTGACAATTGCATCAAGGAATGCAAGTGCTTCCATTGCCATTCTCGTAAAATTCCAACTTACTGTGTTGAATGCTTTTTCTGCTTTAAGTCCCAACAACAGCAGCGGTATTTTCTTACATTCTGCTTCCCTCTGGTTCATCATTGTTGTATTAATATTGTCAGGTGTTTGCCTTTTGTCCACAAAATCACATTGATCCATATCTGTCAATTTTGGCAACACAGTTGTCATTCTTTTGTCTAGTCTAGACAAAACACTTTATAATCATGGTTTACATTTGAAAATGGGTGTATTTGAAGCTGGGTCTGATGGATGTTCTTTGTGTTTCACTGTAGCATTTATCACATTTGTGTTATCTGCTTGCAGTAGCCCTCAGTCGGCCTGATTATCAAAGTCCTGGGACCTGTGTCAGTTGCTGTCTCATCTTCCATGACGTCAGGTAGTCACGGGTATAAAGCATGCAGCCGACGCCATTACATCAGTCTTTCTTGCTGTGCGGTGCCCGAAGCAGTTTGCAAGTGCCGGTCGGCTGACTCCTGAAATTTTCGTTTTCGAGTTTCAGAACCAAAGTCTTCAACTAACGCTAAGTACCTCGTTGGGGAAACTTTTTCTTGCTCTAAACCAATGTCAGTAAAAGTCAATAATTGCATTTCTTGTGGAAAGCAAATAACTCAAAAAGATTTTCATTCATACTGTATTCCTTGCCTAGGCCCTGACCACGGTTGTGTGCCTTATTTAAACCACGAACTATTCGTCATCGGTACATTTTTGCTTCTACATATTTTGATACTCGGTTCAGTTATCCAGATATGTCTCCATTAAGCCACCCGACTACCGACAATCCGAAAAAACACAGATAAAGACAGAGACAAGGCCGCCTAGGTCCAAAGCTGCCGACGACACTTCTCCTAAGCTAGTCGCCAGTTCACCGGTACTCAGGCACTTTCGCAGCCCCTGATACCCACTACTTCAGATTCGCAAGCCTCCACTGAGACCCATTCGGAGTTTTTTATGCCGCGAGATGCTTCACCTGTGGAACCTGCGAATGTCTCTACCTTGGATGTGTCCGGAGCTGCTGTGCAGGCATCGGCTTCTAAGGGTGTATTCAGGCCTACTGACTTGCATATTAAACCGATGCCACATTCTTATTCAAGGCCTAAACCCTGAACCATGCCTAGAAAACCGACGCCCAGACCGCATGGTCAGGCCTTTATGCCTAAAAGTAGAAACTGAACGCCTCGCAAGTATGGTATCCATGGCCAAACCATTAATCCATAAAACACCAGAGGCCAGCATATGCAGCATACAGATACTTTATTCAAGATAAATATTTATGAAGGCATATACTGCCACAAAATACACTATTATCGATTCAAACTGGTTTCGGCTATCAAGCCTTCATCAGTGAAAAAAAACTTTTTTTCACTGATGAAGGCTGGATAGCCGAAACCGGTTTGAATTGATAATAGTGTAATGTCAAGTTGTCGATCTCACCTTCATTCTTGCTGGATAGGTTCGGAGCCGATCCTCGGCTCCGACTCGGCCAATACTAAAGCTCGAGAGCTATTTCCACCGGCTAGAGGCTCCCCTATATCCCACAATGCTAGGCGGTAAATACCCAGATCTCATTTGCTGCTTTAGCTATGAGGTGCTTGTTTCTACCGGCTCTGCAGGTTAGTAACTTTTTATAGTTATAAATCTTCAAAACCCCCTTATTTTTTTCCTTGAATAGTTTTCCTTACAGTTTATTAGTTAACTATCCCTAGTTTCCTTCGGGTTCCCCTAATTGTCTTACCCGTTTATCCCTTTTATTCTTTAGGCCTTCGGGCCCTCCTCCCTTCCCCTTAGTCATACTTGTGGGAGTGGTTGGATCTTTTTCCCCTTTTTCTTAACAGGTGTGTCTGTATGTGTGTCTGTGTTTCACAGTTTTTGTTTGTGATGTCTAAGGACTCTAAGATCTCAGGCTCTAAGAAGTGTGACTCATGCTGTCAGAAAATGTCTCTGACAGACGGTCACACTTCTTGTGTATATTGCCTGGGACCTTTGCACCTGCAGGACTCTTGTTCTGTCTGCCACGTTTTCAGTCCAAGAGTCCTGCAGGAACACAAAAATAAATACTGCGAGGCTTATTAAAGCCTGAAGGATCCCTGACCCAGACAGTGTCGGGAAAACCTTCCAAGCCTTCCAAGGCGTCGGCTCCAGCTTCAGAGCCGTCTGCTGGTGGCTCTAAGACTTCCTCGACATCGACTCCTCCTGGAGCCGATGTCTCTAAGACTAAAACGGTCACCTCGGCTCCGGCTGGAGCCGAGAAGTCCGAGACTCAGACGGCTCCAACAGTTTTGTCAAGCCACCTACTAGAAAGAGGTCTAGATCCCCATCCATTGGCTCTATCCACTCGGCCCCGGGATCTCCACTATTATCAGAGAGGAGCCATAGGTCCCACTCCTCTTGGTCCTCCAGACTGTCCGACCATGATTTAGAGAGGGTGGTGAGCAGACTTCTCAAGTCCCAGGCACTAGCCCAAATACTGCGTAGTCCTACCAAACGGTCAGTGGCTATACCCATCCCTTCCTCAGTTCCTCCTCCGATTCCCACGAGTTCGGAGCCGGAGCTTCTCGAAGCCGTGACTGTCGGTGCGTCGGAGCCGAGACTTCCACTTTCGGCTCCGTCGTCGGCTCCGATCTCCTCCTCTGCTCCAAGAGGGCCGAGTGGCATCGGACCCTTGTCCGAGCCCGTTCTCCCTATCGGAGCCTCGGCGCTGGTGAGCTCAGCCCCATCGGCCTCGGAGCCGTCCCTTTCGGTGCCGGGAGGAGTCCTCGTCTCTTCGGAGTGGGGATCTTCGGCCCCGCCTGATCGGGTCGCCTTCGAGGTCATGCGGAGCGTGCTAGACCCAGTGTCTGCTCCACGGTCGGCTCCCTCAGCTCCTCCCTCTACAGTGCCTGCGATGGTCTCTACCCACCCTCTCGTCCCAGACCGTAGAGAGCCAACATCTCAAGTTTCCCCACTGGGAATATCCTCCTCTTCCGAGGCTTCTCCTGATCCTTCAGGGGAACCCCCTCGGAAGAAACAATGCAAGAGGAAGCATATTGACTCCCCCGAGTCTATCACCTCAGATACCGACTTGGATAAGTCGGAAGGGTCCCTACGGTCCTCCTCTGAGGATGTCTCCTTTTCAGACATCCTTGAGATCCTTAAACAGAGGGGGAACTGGTCCACCCTTAACCCTTCAGAGGACGAGTCTGTCTACCTTGAGGCTTTTGGCTCTTGCCCTTCCACCTCCTGGGTATCTCCTCCCTTTGACCCCCTCATGGAAGTGGTGGCAAGGAAGGCGTGGACAGCCCCTGATATGGTAGAGCCTACCCCACGAAGACCATCCAAGTTTATTACAGCTCCTAAGGACAAAGAATTCTTATCCAAGGGTGTCTCTGTTGATGCTATGGTGGTGGCCGCAGCCACTAAGAAGGAATTAGCTGATCCTTCGGTACCTATCCATCCTCCTAATAAGGAATCTAGGACTATGGATAGGTACGGTAAGCGGATGTTCTCCTCAGCGACCTTTGCCATGTGTTCACTGAACTACTTGTGTCACTTCACCCGTCTTCAGAGAGATATGATCAAGGAAATGGGTGATGCTGTGCAGGATCTAACAACTGAGGGGTTTCGAAACAAAATGAACTCCCAGCTGGCAACCCTGAATTCGATCGTCAACTCCTCCATGTGGCTTCTTTCTTATGCGGCCGATGGGGCGTGTAGGGCCGCTGGCACAGGTGTAGCTTTACGACGTCACGTCTGGATGCGGCTTTGTAACTTTGCGGACCCTTTCAAGGCGTCCTTCACCAATTCCCCCTTTGATGGTTCAACGTTGTTTGGACCTCAGATGAAGGACACGTTGACTAGGTGCGAACAGGATGGCAAGACTCTCTCTGCCGTGGGAGTCCGGTTTTCCACCCCTTCCAGACCATATCCCAAGGGTCAGAAGGGGGGGGGGTGTGGTTCCGCAAATCACAGGGAGTCTCGCCTGATGCACGCAGTCAGTTCCCCTCTAGAGGCAGAGGGGGGAACAACAATAGATGCCGCCCTAGGGGCAGGGGGGGGGGGTCCGCAGAATCAAGGTAGCAGAGAGACTCTCTCTGACAAACCTTTTCAGCATCCCTGAATAGCTGCCCGACTGTCCACCTTCGGAGGCAGTCGGGGGAAGATTATCACTGTATCCAGAAGCCTGGCTTTCCCTCACTCAAGACAAATGGGTACAGTCGATTATATCCGAGGGTTACAAAATTCCCTTTGTCCACATCCCATCTCAACCGAAAGGGCCCCTTCCAGACGTTCCACCCAGTCTAAGGGAAAAAGCGCTAGAAATATCAAAGCTGCTGTCAAAAAGAGCTATCCAGCCAGTCCCGGCAGACCAGCAAGGATCCGGAATCTACTCCAAATTCTTTTTGGTTCCAAAAAAGACAGGGGACTGGAGACCAATATTGGATCTCAGCAGACTAAACAAGTCTGTAAACAGAAACAAAATTCCGGATGGTCACGCTTCAGTCCATTCTACCCTTCTTGGGTCAGGACAATTGGATGTGCTCAATAGACCTTCAGGATGCGTACTATCATATCAAGATGCACAGACGCTCCAGAAGGTTCCTCCGCTTCCGGCTGGGAGCCAGTCACTACCAGTTCAGAGCCCTGCCTTTTGATCTCACTACAGCCCCCCCCCCCAGTGTTCACCAAATGCATGGCAGGGGTCATGGCTCATCTGAGTCGTCAAAGATTCCAGGTGTTTCCATATTTGGACGACTGGCTCCTTACTGCTACCATCAGGCATCAACTTCTAGTATCCAGAGACTACACCATTCATACTTGTCAAGCTCTAGGTATTTCCATAAATTTCAAAAAATCTGCCTTGCTGCCTTGTCAGGCTATTACCTTTATAGGCGCTACCTTAGACAAAATTCATCTTTCCGCGAAACTAACAGAGCAAAGAGTATCAGATATCCGCAAACGTTCACATTCTTCTTCAATGCGACAGGATCAAAGCCAGGTTTGTCTTGAAGGTCTTAGGTCTCATAGCAGCTGCCATTACACTTCTGCCTCTAGCACGCTTTCACATGCGAATCCTCCAGTGGATGCTGTTTTCTCAGTGGTCCTTCCAACAGCTCCCAATGTCTCACACTATTCTGCTGACCCAATCATGCAAGATGCATCTAACTTGGTGGATGACCTCCCCTCAAGTTCTTCAGGGCAGATCATTTGTCGTCCCCCCTCTGGTTGCCACGGTGACAACGGACTCCTCCCTGATCGGGTGGGGGGGACATTGTCAGGGCAGGACGGTTCAGGGCACATGGCAACATTTCGAAAGCCATCTGCACATAAATGTTCTGGAGATGAGAGCAGTACTTTTAGCATTGCAAGCCCTTCAGCACTGTCTTCCCACCGGGACTATTGCAATTCAGACAGACAATATGTCTGTAGTATGGTACATCAACAAACAGGGCGGAACCAAGTCTTATCCCTTATGTCAAGAGACACTCAGACTTTGGCAGTGGGCGATCTCATCTCAGCAGTTTCTGATAGCAACGCACATCCCCGGGAAATTCATCGTGATAGCAGACAAGTTGAGCAGGGCCATACTCCTACCACACGAGTGGTCTCTCAAACAGTCAGTGCTAGAAGAAATTTTTCAGAAATGGGGTCAACCTTGCTGCGATCTTTTTGCTACTCCCCAAAACAGCAAGTGTCACGATTTCTTCACCCTCTCTCCCCTACCAGGTCAACCCGCCAGGCACGCTCTAGTCCACGATTGGCCCCGGGGACTTCTGTATTTCTTTCCCCCCTTTCCACTGATCTCTCAAGTAATTCAGAAAGCTACCGCGTAGAGAGTCAACATGATCCTCATTGCCTCGTCAGATATGGTTTCCGTTCCTTCACCGTTTTCTGTTGGAGCAGCCTTGACATCTGGATACAGTGCCAGATCTTTTGACCCATCAATCAGGTCAGCTGCACCACTCCCTCCCATCTCTCAACCTCACAGCTTATTTGCTCCGCTTCCTACCCTAGCCAGGCTTCCTTTAATTTCCCATTCGGTCTGTAACATACTTATAGCTTCCCACAAGTCTTTTACTAGAAGGATTTACAATAGCAAGTGGAAACGTTTTTCCTTCTGGGCAGCAACAAATAATATAGACCCTTTCACTGCACTTATCCAGTCTATACTAGACTTCCTGGCAGAACTTTTTCACTCAGGTTCTTCTCCGTCTACTATTAGAGTACAATTGGCGGCTATATCTAATTTCCATGTAGGCTTTTCAGACTCCAGCATCATGTCCCATAAGCTTTGCAAAGCCTTTCTAAAAGGTATCTTTTTGCTCAAGCCCCCAATTAGAGACCCCCCACCTCAGTGGGACTTAAATTTGGTTCTAGCCTCCTTGATTCTCCCCCCCTTCGAACCGGCCGCTTCCTGCTCTCTGAAATTGCTTTCATGGAAAACCCTTTTTCTAGTAGCTATAACATCTGCTAGATGGGTATCTGAACTTCATGCTCTTTGCAGTCATCCTCCATGCTTAGTCTTCCACAAAGACACGGTGTCCCTTCGGACCAACCCTTCCTTTTTATCGAAGGTTGCTTCTGAGGCGAATCTGAATCAGACAATCGACCTTCCAGTTTTCTTCCCTAATTATTCCAACAAGGCAGAACAAAAGTTACATTTCCTAGATGTCCATTGCCAGCTTCGCTATTATTTGGGTAGGACTAAACAGTTTAGGAAGTCCGACCAGCTCTTTCTATCCTATGCAGAAAGCAAGGTGGGCCTTCCAGTTTCCAAAGTGTCTCTTTCGAGATGGCTGGCCTCTGTAATTTCTTTCATTTATGATCTCGGACACCAAAAGCTACCGTTACGACCTAGAGCTCATTCAACCAGAGCGTTAGCTACGTCTGTAGCATTTCAAGACAGACTGCCCATAGATTCCATCTGTCAAGCAGCTACATGGGCTTCTCCTCATACCTTTATCTCACATTATAAATTGGATATGGCCTCCAGAAACCGGGCTAACTTTGGTTCCACCGTACTCAAGAGTTTGTTCCGATGAGCCACCCAGGGTAAGGGTGCTAGGGACGCGGTCCCATCCAGCAAGAATGAAGGCGAGATTGACAACTTAACATTGAGAAGTTATGTACCTACCATAACGTTCCATGTTAGTTGTCTTCTTCTTGCCTTCTTTCTTGCGTCCCACCTTCCATCCCCCTAGCCTGGTCAGACCGAGAGGATCCTTGAGACCTTTTATCTTCCATAGCGTCATCCACCTCTATTGCCCCTGTTTGATAGTTCTACAGGTAGTCTTTCTATAGAGGTGGATTTCCCCTTTTTTCTCTCTCTCTGGGAGACCAGCACTGCTATTCTTCAGCTATCAAACGAGATCTGGGTATTTACCGCCTAGCATTGTGGGATATAGGGGAGCCTCGAGCCGGTGGAAATAGCTCTCGAGCTTTAGTATTGGCCGAGTCGGAGCCAAGGATCGGCTCCGAACCCATCCAGCACGAAAGAAGGGGAGAAGAAGACAACTAACATGGAACATTATGGTATATACATAACTTCTCATTTTGTGGCAGTATATGCCTTCATAAATATTTATTTTGAATGAAGTATCTCTATGATTTATGCCTAAAAACCATATAAGAATGGCTGAAGACCTTATTCCTTTAATCAGGGGAAGCCAACCTTCCCCCTCTAAGAGATCTGGGACTGAATTTGCTTATGATACTTCTGACCAGGATTCTGAAATTTCTGTTTCCTCTGATGACCAGGATTTACCCTTGTCTACCTATGAGGATTCTGATGCAGAGGACTATATTCCCTCTGCTTCCCCCAGAGGATTTCTCTTTTGGTGAAACCTTGCAAACTCTTAGGGAGAATTTTCGTTGGGAAGGCCAGGATTATTCTGTTTCTAAAAAGAGGTTTAGGGATTTCTTACTCCTGCCCCAGCACAGGCCTTTAGCTATCCCTCCTGTACTAGACATTGTTGATGATGCCTTTTCAAAATCTAGCTTGGCCCCTGACTCTCTACCGCCTGCTCCCAGAAAACCTGATAGATATTACAGGGTTCCTGACTCTCACAAGTTCCTTTTTAAAAATTCTACTGTGGATCCTGAGACCATTTCACAGGGACCGCAGGGCATTAAGGCTACTACTGCCCAAAATCCTACCCCCTCTGATGGAGACTCCAGGGCGCTGGATAGATGGGGTAAGAAGGTATACACTTCTGCAACCTTGGCTATTAGGGCCTTAAACTGCCAGTTTCATATGTTGAAGTATCAACAGCATATTATTGGATTGCTTAAAGAGAAAATTATGTTGATTCCTGACTGTGCTGAAAATAAGGATTTACATGATTTTAATGCATTCTGCTGAACAAGTTAGAAGACATACTTTGCAGTGTGGTTTTGATTCACTAGAGGCGTCTTGCAGGGCTGCTGTCACTGGGTCTGTACTTGGAAGGCATGCTTGGCTTAAGGAGCAGTCCTTGCCAGATCATGTTAAAGCTAAATTACTGGATGCTCCCTTAAATCAGGACCGCCTGTATGGCAACAAAGCAGAAGTTGTTCTTAAAAAGATGGAGGAAAAAGTTAAATCTATGCAAACTGTTAAATATTTCCTGCCAAGTACAGCCTCCAAGATTTAGTATTCACTGGCCCTCTAAGAATTGGTCCTTTCCTGCCTCTTCCAGGCCTTTTCAGTCCAAACCCAGACCCAGCAGAACACCCAGGCTTCAGTCCCAGGGTACGCACAGGACTTAAGCAGTGGGGGGCTCCCACTTCCAAATCAGGGGGTAGTAAGACTCTCCCCCTATGGTAAACTGTCTCAGTGACTTAACTTTAAAACTTCCAAGCAAGCACTTCTCAACTGGCTGCTCCTGTAGGGGGAAAGATTGCTCTGCAGGCAAAAAACTGGGAACTCATTACCCAGGACAAATGGGTTTTAAATATAGTTTCCCAAGGATACAGATTTCATTTCTATACGTTACCAACCCAAACAGTTGGCCAGATCTACCACAAAATCAGTGGGCAGATGCTCAACAACAAGTGCTCTCTCTCTTAAGCATAAAGACTATTCAAACTGTACCAGAAGAGGAAAAGGGACAAGGTTTATACTCGAGACTTTTCCTGGTACCCAGAAAAGACAACTCATGGTGTCCTATCCTGGACCTGCCTATCTTAAACACCTTTTTGGTGATTCCAAAATTCAAGATGCTAACTCTTCACCAGTTGCTTCCTATGTTAGGCAAAGATGACTGGTTGGCAACACTTGATTTAAAGGAAGCCTACCTGCACATCCCAATCATGGAGTCTTACAGAAGATACCTATGCTTCAAAGCAGGCTACATGCACTTATCTACTGTGCACAGGGTATTCACAAAGTGCCTAGCTCCAGTCATTGCATTTTGCAGGCAAAGAAATATTCAAATATACCCATACCTGGACGATTGTCTAATTCAGGCAGAAAGCCAGGACGTAATTTTGAATCATCTGGCATTTGTACAAAAGGTGCTAACTTGTCTGGGGTACACCATAAATGAAAAGAAATCACATTTGGTACCCTGTCAACAAATTATATTCCTGGGAGCAAGCTTGAACACAACTTCCCAGATGTCTTTCCTCACGCCAGATAAATAAATTCATTTGACAACTTACTTCAAACTAATGGCCACAAAAACCCTGCTTAACTGCAAGGCAAATACTGCAAGTCTTGGGCTTCATGGCCTCCTGCATTCTACTAATTCCATATACAAGACTGCATATAAAGAATCTACAGTGGTATCTAAAAAGCCTATTCTCAGAATCTAGAAGCAATGATTCCTATCATACCTTGCCTACGGTTAGAGTTCCATTGGTGGGCAGAGGCCTGACACCACAACAACGGACTACCATTAACTCTACCCCTGCTGCTCAAACCCAAACAGCAGATGCATCAGACTATGCATGGAGGACTCGCCTGGCAGGCAAGTGCATTAATGGCAAATGGAACCCAAGTCAAATGTGCCTGCATGTCAATCAAAAAGAAATGTTAGCTGTATGCTCTGACAGCCTTCAAGGACCACATTCTTCCAGGACAATTAATGGTAAAGACAGACAACACCACTGTTATGTGGTACATAAACAAGCAGGGGGGTACCCATTCTTACCCCCTCTGCAGACTAGCACTGGCTCTGTGGAACACAGCCTTGAGCTACCAAGTGCATCTACAGGCTCAATTCCTGCCAGGAAAACTAAATACACTGGCAGACAAACTAAGCAGAAATCTCATGGACCCACACGAGTAGAAACTGGAACCAAAGACTTTCAACATGTTGATAAACAAATGGGGGAGCCCAGATATAGACCTGTTTGCCTCCCCCCCAAAACTACCAATTGGACAAATTCTACACAAGGACTCGCCAAAAACAAGCTTGAAAAGTGGATGCTCTGTTCTTCAGCTGGGAAAATCTATCAGTTTGTCTTTCCTTCTCTGCCTCTCCTCTCCAAAGTACTACTAAAGATCAAACGGGACAAACCAAGGACGATATTGATTGCACCAGACTGGCCATGCTAACACTGGTACCCTCTCTTACACAGTGTGTCACTACTGGCTCCATGGCACCTGCCTCAGACCCCTATCCTGTTATCACAGCAGGAGAACCAGATTCTGCACCCTCAGTTCCAAGCCCTGAACCTGGAAGCCTGGCTAGTTACCTAATTTCTCCGTTACCATCCCTCAGTAAACCAGCGTTGGATGTCATTTTGGAGGTAAGGAGGCCTAGTACTAGAAAATCTTATGCTGAAAAATGGAAATGATTCTGTGCCTGGAACCAAACTCAAGGGGTGGGTACAGCAACGCTCAATTTACCTCAGTTTCTTCAATACTTAACTGAGATGCTTCACAAGGGCCTTTTTCTCCTCCATCAAAATTCATGCCTCAGCCATTTTAGCTCAGTATAATACAGAACCATCCCTCTTCTCTCATCCACTGCTCAAGCAGTTCCTCAGGGGGGCCAAAAACTTAAGACCACCCAGGAGAGCCCCTACTCCAGCCTGGGACCTTAACTTTGTATTGGAAAAACTCACTTTCCCTTCTTTTGAGCCAGCTGCAAGTGCAGATTTAAAATTCCTTTCTTGGAAAACAGCCTTCCTTTTAGCAATCACTTCAGCAAGAAGGGTATCTGAATTACAGGCCTTATGGCAGTGGAGCCTTTCATCATTTTTCATGCAGACAGGGTATCCCTCAGGACCAATCCCTCCTTCATGCCCAAGGTGGTATCCAGTGTGGCTCTTAATCAGTCCATTCATTTGCCAACCTTCTTTTCTAATCCACAGAATAAAAGGAACGGATACTGTACTCTTTAGATGTGCACAGAGAACTTAGATTTTACTTGGACAGGACTAAACCTCTAAAGAAATCTGAACAACTGCTGGTGACATTTGCTGCAGGGGCAGAGGGGAAGGCTGTTTCAAAACAAACCATTTCTAAATGGATAGGCCATTGCATTAATTTCTGCTGTAAGCACCATGGAAAACCTGTCCCACAGGGGATTAGACCCCATTCAACCAGGGCTGCATCTACCTCTACAGCCTTTCTCAGAGGTGTCCCTACCAGGGACATCATAGAATCTGCTACCTGGAGTTCTGTACATACTTTCACCAAGCCTTACCATTTGTTAAGTTTCTCTTAATCCAGAGTTGGCTTTGCCACTGCAGTCTTGCAGGGCCTTATAGCTGGTCCTAAATTCCTCCTCCCATCCTTTGGGAATCTACCCAAAGGTGATGATTGCAACAGTGAAACACGAAGAACATGTGTACACTTGCCATAAATGTAGATGTTCAAGTGTATTCACTGTTGCAGTCCTGGATGTTCATCGTGTTACCCTGCTGCAGTCATCACACTTGGGTTATCCTGCCGTCAGGCGGTCCCGCAGTCGGCCCGAGTTCCAAAGTCTTGGTCCAGCGTCGGTTGCTGTCGCTTCTTCCCTGACGTCAGTGCACCAGGGGTATATAAGAGGCATCCGACGCCATTTTCATCAGTCTTTCTTGCTGCGCAGTGCCCAAAGCAGAAGCAGTTCGCAAGTGCCGGTCGGCCGACACCTGAGATTTTCGATTAGAATTTCAGTCCGAAGTCTTCAATAAAGCTAAGTACCCCATTGGGGAACCTTTTCTTGCCTCAGTCCAATGTCAGAAAAAGTTAACAATTGCATTTCTTGTGGGAAGTAAATACCTGATAAGGACTTCCATTCTTATTGTATTCCTTGCCTAGGCCCAGACCACAATGTCACAGGTTGTCGGTTTTGTGCTAGGTTTAATAAACAAACTATCAAATGCCGTTTTGACTTCGCTCCACATTACTTTGGTAGGAAATTTAATTATATCATGCCGTCGGAGCAGCAGATGACCGGCATGCATAAAAAACGCAAGGATAAGGACAGGCAGCCTAGGAACAAGCCAGACTCCGAAGCCTCTGCTGGGCCTGTCGCCAGTTCTCCGGTTTTCAGTGAGTCACCTACGCAGCCCCTGATGACCGCAGAATTGGAACCCCAGACAGCTGCGGATTCTCAAGCGTAGTGTACTACACCGACGCAGCCTTCCTTATTATGCCCTTCCGACACCGGAGCAGAAGGAGACCTCGGTGCAGTGGAAACACCTTCGGTTGCAGAATGTGTCTTCAGACCGACTACACTCACCATTAAATCTTATGCTAAGCTTAAAACTCCTTTAAAACCAAAAAAGACTGTACATCAGTCTGCAGTTCAAGGCCCCATGCCTAAGAAACAGATTCTTAAGATGGCTGAGGATTTGATTACCCTAATCAGGGGTTCCCATCCCCCTCCAGATAAAAGACCACGACAAGAGGATTATGCTTCCTTTGACCCAGGTTTCAATTTTCTCAGATTCTTCTGAGGAGCAGGATTACACTATTCCCCGTTATGAGGACTCTGATGCTGAACACTCTATTCCCTCAGCATCTCCCCCTGAAGACTACTCCTTTGGGGAAACTTTACATACCATGAGGGAACATTTCCACTGGGAAGGCCAGGACTATTCTGATTCTAAGAAAAGGCTCCGAGAGTTCCTTCTACTACCCCAGCACAGACCACTTGCTATCCCTCCAGTTTTAGATATTGTGGATAATGTTTACTTCTTTTTCTTTAGATCTAGTCTAAATCCAGACTCTCTACCTCCTGCTCCAGCCAAACCAGAGAGATACTACAGAGTACCTGATTCACACAAATTCCTTTATAAAAGCCCTGTGGCTGACCCAGACACAATTTCCCAGGGTCCCAAGGGGGCTAAAGCTTCTATGGCTAAAAATCCTGTGCCCTCTGAAAGGGATTCCAGAGCCCTTGATAGATGGGGAAAGAAAATATACACCTCAGCAACTCTGGCTATGAGAGCATTAAATTGCCAGTTTCACATGCTGAAGTATCAGCAATTCCTAATGTCTCAATTAAAACAAAAAATGAGCACACATACTGAACAGTCTGAATTCAAGGAAATGCAGGATCTGTTGCATGCAGCTGAACAGGTGGGCAAACATACTTTACAATGTGGATTTGATTAATTGGAAGCTTCCTGTAGAGCAGCTGTTACTGGGTCTGTCATACGTAGACATGCTTGGTTAAAAGAACAAACCCTACCTGATCATGTTAAAGCAAAATTATTGGATGCACTTTTACAGCAGGATGTATTATTTGGTGTCAACGCAGAAGAGGTTTTAAAGAAAATGGAGGATAAGGCAAAGTCTATGCAGACGGTTAAGGATTTTTTACAGGTACAACCTCCTCGTTTCAGCAGAAATTGACCAACCAAAAACTGGTCCTTTCCAGCTTCTGACAGATCCCAGAGGGGCAAATACAGATGCCCAAGGGGCAGAGGCCAGTCACAAGGCCCTTGCAAACCTCGCCAATGGGTTACTGCTACCCAGAAAGGAGGAGAAGACAGGCCCCAAGCTAGCAGAAGACAAACACAATGACTCAATCCTTAAACTACCAAGTAAATCTCTCCTAGCAGCTCCCTTGGGAGGAAAATTAGCATTTTTTTGCAGACAACTGGCACATCATCACAAAAGACAAATGGGTCCTAAACATTGTCTCACAGGGATACAGATTCCACTTTCATACCTTGCCAAGGATAAAAGGAATGCCAAACCTGCCACCAAATCAATGGGCAGAGGCACAAAAACAAATTACAGCTCTCATGAACATGAGAGATATTCAACAGGTACCTATACAGGAGCAAGGACAAGGATTTTACTCAAGACTCTGTCTAGTCCCAAGAAAAGACAAAGCATGGAGACCCATTCTGGATCTTTCAATTCTGAACACCTATCGGCAAGTACCAAAATTCAAGATGCTAACATTACAGCAGCTTCTTCTCATGCTGGGCAAGAATGCTTGGCTAGTAACGTTGGACCTCAAGGAGGCATACCTTCATGTCCCTATCAGACAAAATTGCAGAAGATACCTCCGCTTCATTGCAGGTTCAATGCATTATCAATTCTCTGCACTGCCCTTTGGCTTATCTACTGCACCCAGGGTCTTCACAAAATGCCTGGCACCAGTAATTGCATACTGCAGACAAAGAGGAATTCAAATATACCCATACCTGGACGACTGCCTTATTCAAGCAGAAAGCAAGGACATTCTTTTAAAGCATCTGCCATTTGTCAAACACCTTCTAAGTTGCGTAGGGTACACAGTAAACGAAAAGAAATCAAAACTAGTGCCCTCACAAAACACAATATTCCTGGGTGCCAGCTTGTATACAACGGCCCAGATGCCTTATCTCATGCCAGAGAAGCAACAACAGCTGACTCAATATTTCAAAATAATGGCAACAAAGACACAACTCCCTGCAAGAAAAATTCTGCAGGCCTTGGGATTCATGGCATCTTGCATACTACTAGTACCATTTGCAAAACTGCATATGAGGAAATTACAATGGTACCTGAAAAGCGTATGGACTCTGCACAGCTACAGCTTGGAAACAATGATACCACTCATTCCCTGCCTTCAACAGGAGTTTCTATGGTGGGCACAGGCATGTCACCTCAACAAGGGTCAGCCTTTCACCTTACCCACAGCCAGGTAAACTATGACAACAGATGCATCGGACTATGCCTGGGGAGCAAACATGGCAGGACAGTGCATTCAGGGCAAATGGACTACAGAGCAAAGGCATCTGCATATCAATCAAAAAGAAATGCTAGCAGTACAGCATGCCTTAACAGCTTTCAAGGACCTCTTACACCCAGGACAACTAATAACAAAGACGGACAATACCACAGTAATGTGGTACATAAGCAAGGGGGCACACATTCCTACCCTCTATGCAGGCAAGCAATGACCTTGTGGAACACAGCACTGTCTTACCAGGTTCAATTACAAGCACAATTCCTGCCAGGAAAGAAAAACACATTGGCAGACGACCAAAGCAGAAATATCATGGATCCACATGAGTGGAAACTAGATCCACAAGTATTTGCAATGATAGCTCAAAAATGGGGACGCACAGACATAGATCTGTTTGCCAGCCCCCAAAACTACCAACTTCAAAAATTTTGCACAAGGACATTTCATCCACAAGCTTGGAAAGTGGACGCCCTCTCATTCAGTTGGAAAACATTAACAGTGTATGCCTTTCTTCCACTGCCTCTTCTAGCAAAGGTACTGCTGAAAGTCAGATTAGAGAGGCCACAAATGATACTCATTGCACCAGACTGGCCACACCAGCATTGATATCCAATTCTAAGGAACATGGCCTACGGCCCACCATGGATTTTACCACAAATTCCTCACCTGCTCACCCAGCAAGACAATCAGATTCTACACAGCCAGCTCAAGACTTTAAACCTGGCTGCATGGCAAATTACCTAAACAACCAGCCAACACCTCTGGCCAAAGCTGTTATGGATGTAATTCTGGAGGCCAGTAGGCCCAGCACCAGGAAAACCTATTCAGACAAATGGAAAAGATTTTGCGCCTGGAACCAGGCTAAAGGCCAAAATCCCCTTTATCCAAACATTCATCAGATTCTACAATATTTAACTGAGATGTTGCACAAAGGACTTTCCTTTTTATCTATTAAGATCCACGCCTCAGCAATTTTAGCTCATTACAATACGGATCCTCCTTTATTCTCACATCCACTCCTAAGGCAGTACCTCAGAGGGGCTAAGAGCATAAGACCGCCCAAGAGAGCACCAACACCTACTTGGGATCTCAACTTTGTTCTGGGAAAGCTTACACTGCCGCCCTTTGAACCAGCTTTTTCAGCTGATTTAAAATTTCTTTTATGGAAAACTGCCCTGCTACTAGCAATAACCTTAGCTAGAAGAGTCTCAGAGCTACAGGCACTAATGGCAGTGGAGTCTTTCCTCATTTTTCATCAAGACAGAGTCTCTACGAACTAACCCTTCCTTTATGCCAAAGGTGGTATCCAGTGTGGCCCTAAACCAAACCATTCATTTGCCCACCTTCTTCCCAAATCCCCATAACAAAGGAGAAAGACTCCTGTACTCTTTGGACATTCACAGACAATTACGTTACTACTTGGATAAAACTAAGGCTTTCAGAAAATCTGACCAACTCTTTGTAGCCTATGCTGCAGGATCACAAGGAAAAGCTATCTCAAAACAGACAATTTCCAAATGGATAGGGCATTGCATACGTTTCTGCTACACGCATCATGGGAAACCGGTACCTGCTAACATTAGGTCCCACTCTACCAGGGCTACAGCTACATCAGCAGCCTTTCTCAGGGCAGTGCCAACCAAGGATATTCTGGAAGCTGCAACTTGGAGTTCAGTGCACCCCTTCACCAAACACTATCACTTACCTCTATATTCTAAAACTACAGCTGGTTTTGCCACTGTAGTTCTGCAGGGCCTACTAGCTTCTTCTAACCCTGTTTAACTCCACCACCCATCCTTAGCTTTGGGATTCATCCCAAGTGTGATGACTGCAGCAGGGTAACACGAACATAGTACAGTTTTGTACCTACCATAAATGTAGAAGTTCAAGTGTTCACCCTGCTGCAGTCCAGGTTACCCTCCCTCCATCCCCTCTGAACTAGCTGAACTTATCTATACCATTCTATCCTATACAACCTCTGTGGTGTATTTGCTTGTGCCTGAAGATATTGTTTTATTTTTATATAGCTCTACATATATATATATATATATATATATATATATATATATATATATATATATATATATATATAGCCTACCTATTGGGAGCGCCTGATATCTGGGGCAAGAAAAACTGAAGAAAATGGCGTCAGATGCCTCTTGTATACCCCTGGCGCACTGACGTCAGGGAAGAAGCGACAGCAACCGACGCCGGACCAAGACTTTGGAACTCGGGCCGACTGCAGGACAGCCTGACGGCAGGATAACCCAAGTGTGATTACTGCAGCAGGGTGAACACTCGAACATCTACATTTATGGTAGGTACAAAACTGTACTTTACCCTTCTTCCAGCCCCCTGACTTCTCTTGGCTATACCTCTACTCACCTTTGCTATACTTAAAAGCTTTTAGGTGTATTTGCCTTTTTGTTGGAGGTATAACCTTGTGTGTGTGTGTATATATATATATATATATATATATATATATATGTGTGTGTATATATTTAATTTCTTCCCATTAGGGGGGCACCTGACATCTGGGGCAAGAAAAACTGATGTAATGGCGTTGGCTGCATGCTTTATACCCTGACATCACAGAAGATGAGACAGCAACCGACGCAGGACCCAAGACTTTGATAATCAGGCCGACTGATGGCTACTGCAAGCAGATAACCCAAATGTGATGACTGCAACAGTGAATACACTCAAACATCTACATTTATGGTAAGTGTACAGAACTGTAATTTAGTGATTCTGTCGGGCCACTGCTGTGCTCATAGACCATTTACCTTTTGCCCCAAATCCCTCTAGATTAGCTTTTCCAGCCACTATGGAACAGGGTTAGACACAACATCCAGGGCTGTTAAAGTACCTGACACAGGTATGGGAGAACCAAACCCTTTAGTTGCAGGATTAGTCCAAGGTAAGAGACCCTTAACCAGGCATAATACTGTATCCCAGATATTTTATCTAGTAGTGAACTTCACAAGAAAAAATAAGCAAAATCTTCATTATACAGCTGATAAGCAAGGTTATAGCTGTTTGTAAGGCTGATATGGTTTACTTGGCTTAGAGTGTTCTGTAGACAGCTAATTCTGGTAGTTGTGTCCTCACACATGGCTCTAATGGTAGTTTGGCTGGAGCCCTTTATGTTTCTGAGAATGATGAGTCTGATTCAGAATATGGTGATTTCCTAGGCAACAATGAAGTCCAGTCCATCTGATTCTTCAGCAGGTGAACCTGAGCTCAAGTCCGAACAAGTGCTAGATTTAGTGATTTTTTTTTTTTTGCTTGGGATTAGTCTGGAACTACCCTAAAACTAGGAAGGGTGTATGACCTTATAGATGATGAGAGGCCAAATTCTGTTTCCCCTCCTCTCTTACTGACCCTGAAAGATGTTTATAAAGGTGCCTACAGGGCACCAGTATCTTTTTCAGCATTTCCAAAAAAGGTTCAGAGAAAATATAGGATCATCTCTGATATGACAAGTCTCTCTCTTCTTTTGATTGTTTACCCATCAGTGGTCTCAGCACCTGCCTGCTGAAATAAAAAGTCATTGGTTTCATTTAATCCAGCACCCCTGATAGAGGGAAAATTGTTAGATCTTCAGGGCAAAAGAATGTCTGATGTTTATCGTGCGACACTGCTGCAGTCATTACACTTGCGTTATCCTGCTGTCAGGCGGTTCCCCAGTCGGCCTGAGTTCCAAAGTCTTGGTCCGGCGTCGGTTGCTGTCGCTTCTTCCCTGACGTCAGTGCCCCAGGGGGATATAAGATGCAGCTGATGCCATTTTCTCCAGTCTTTCTTTCCGCGCGGTGCCTGAAGCAGTTCGCAAGTGCCGGTCGGCCGACTCTCGAGCTTTTCATACCGAATCCAGAACCGAAGTCTTCTAAAAAGCTAAGTACCCCATTGGGGGAACTTTTTCTTGCCTCAGACCGATGTCAATAAAAGTTAATAATTGTATTTCTTGTGGGAAGCAAAACCTCATAAGGATTTCCACTCCTACTGTATCCCATGCCTAGGCCCTGACCACGACGTCACTGGTTGTCGGTTTTGTGCTAGGTTTAACAAGCGCACTATTAAACGTCGGTTTGATTTTGCCCGACATTATTTTGGCAGAAAATGTAATTACACTATGCCGTCGGAACTTCTGACGACCGGAATTCATAAAAAGCGCAAGGACAGGCATCCGAGGCCCAAGACTGACGACGAGGCCTCTTCTAGGCCGGTCGCCGGTTTTCAGCGAGGTGCCTACGCAGCCCCTGACGACCGCTTCAATAGAGTTACAGACCGCCTCCGACTTCCACGTGGAGCTGGCTGGGCCTTCGGACGCCCCTGCAGTTCAAATTACCGAGCTTAATCCTACAGAGGGAACCGAAGTAGCTGAACATTCCACAGCTTTAGAGGGTGTTTTCAGACTTACACAGTTAACAGTTAAACCCTCTGTTAAGTCTAAGCCTACCATAAAAGCAAAGAAACAACAGCAGTCTCCAGGGCAGGCTTCCATGCCTAAGAAACAAATGCTAAAAATGGCCGAAGACCTAATCACCCTGATTAGAGGGTCCCAACCCCCTCCAGATAAAAGGCCCAGACAAGAAGCAGACTATGAATCTTCAGACCAGGTGTCCATTTCCTCTGACTCATCCTCAGACCTAGGGTATTCCTTACCCCCTTATGAGGATTCTGATGCTGAGGAATCCATTCCATCAGCTTCTCCGCCTGAGGACTACTCCTTCGGGGAGACCTTGCATACCATGAGGGAGCATTTCCACTGGGAAGGCCAAGATTTCTCAGAATCCAAGAAAAGGCTCAGAGACTTCCTTTTATTGCCTCAACACAGACCCCTTGCTGTTCCGCCAGTGTTGGATATTGTGGATGATGTATACACTGAATCCAGCTTAAACCCTGACTCCTTACCACCAGCCCCAGTTAAGCCAGATAAATATTACAGAGTCCCTGACTCTCTCAAATTTCTATACAAAAGCCCTGTTGCTGACCCTGAAACTATTTCTCAGGGACCCAAAGGGATTAAGGCCTCATCAGCTAAAAACACAGTCCCCTCTGACAGAGATTCTAGAGCATTAGACAGATGGGGCAAGAAGGTTTATACATCTGCAACTTTAGCCATGAGAGCCTTAAATTGCCAGTTTCACATGCTAAAATATCAGCAATTTTTAATGTCTCAGTTGAAACAAAAGATGCTTCCTGATTCAGATCCTCCTAATTTGAAAGAAATGCAGGATTTATTACATGCAGCTGAACAAGTGGGAAAACATACTTTGCGATGTGGTTTTGATTCCTTAGAGGCCTCCTGTAGAGAAGCAGTTAGAGGCTCTGTCATTAGAAGGCATGCTTGGTTAAAAGAACATACGTTACCAGATCATGTGAAGGCCAAATTACTAAATGCACCTTTGCAACGGAATGTGTTTGGAGTTAAGGCAGAGGAGGTATTAAAAAAGATGGAAGATAAGGCAAAATCTATGCAAACAGTCAAAGATTTCTTACAGGTTCAGCCTCCTCGTTTTAGCAGAAATTGGCCAACAAAATATTGGTCCTTTCCAGTCACAGACAGACCTCAAAGGGGCAGATACAGACGTCAAAGAGGTAGAGGTCAGACACAAGGCCCTTACAGAACTCGACAGTGGGTACACCAGGCCAGAAAGAAGGGGAAGACAGACCTCAACCTTATAAAAAACAGTCTCAATGACTTCCCACTACAGCTGCCAAACAGCTCTCTCTTGGCAGCCCCCTTAGGAGGAAAACTGGCTGTTTTCTATCACAATTGGCATTGCATCACCAAAGACAAATGGGTTCTCAGCATCATATCTCAAGGTTACAGGTTCCACTTCCACACTCTTCCACGGTTTAAACAGTACCACCACAAGAGCAAGGACAAGGATTTTACTCAAGACTCTTTCTGGTTCTCAGAAAGGACAAAGCCTGGAGACCCATTCTGGACCTTTCTTCTCTGAACACTTACCTGGATATTCTGAAATTCAAAATGTTGACACTACAGCAGCTTCTTCCCATGCTGGGCAAGAAAGCTTGGCTCGTGACTTTGGACCTCAAAGAGGCATACCTGCATGTCCCTATCAGACAAAACTGCAGAAGATACCTCAGATTTCTAGCAGGTTCAATGCACTATCAATTCTCTGCACTGCCCTTTGGCTTATCTACTGCGCCCATGGTCTCCACAAAGTGCCTGGCATCAGTAATTGCATTTTGCAGGCAAAAAGGAATTCAAATTTACCCATACCTGGACGACTGCCTAATCCATGCAGAGAGCAAGGACATTCTTCTAAAGCATCTGGCGTACGTAAAAAAGTTAAGTTGCCTGGGGTACACAGTAAACAAAAATAAATCAAAACTAGTGCCCTCACAGCAGATAATATTCCTGGGTGCCAGCTTAAACACAACGGCCCAGATGGCTTATCTCACGCCAGACAAGCAAGGACAACTGACTCCAGTATTTTCATTTAATTGCCACAAAGACCCAACTCCCTGCAAGAAAAATTCTGTAGGCCTTGGGCTACATGGCATCTTGCATACTAATTCCATATGCCAGACTGCATATGAGGAAACTACAATGGTACCTAAAGGGTGTATGGTCTCAGCACTGTCAAAACTTGGAAACAGTTATGCCACTAATTCCTTGCTTACAACAGGAGTTTCAATGGTGGGCTCAAGCTTGTCACTTCAACAAGGGACAGCCTATTACTCAACCCACAGCCAGGCTGACACTGACAACAGATGCATCGGATTACACCTGGGAAGCACACATGGCAGGAAAATGTATTCAGGGCGAGTGGCCCGCAGAACAAAGACTTCTCCACATCAATCAAAAAGAGATGCTAGCTGTACAAAATGCAATTATATTTTTCAAGGACCTGCTACATCCAGGACAACTACTACTAAAGACAGACAACACCACAGTTATGTGGTACAAAAACAAGCAAGGGGGCACACACTCCTACCCCCTCTGCAAACAAGCCATGAACTTGTGGAACACAGCTTTAAACTACATAGTTCATCTGCAGGCACAATTCCTGCCAGGAGAAAAAACACACTGGCAGATGACCTAAGCAGAAACATCATGGATCCTCACGAATGGCAATTGAGTCCACAAATTTTCAGAATGATAGCACAAAGATGGGGGAAACCAGACATCTATTTGCAACCCCAATGAACTGCCAACTACAGAAATTCTGCACAAGGAGCTACCATCCACAAGCATGGAAAGTGGATGCCCTCTCATTCAGCTGGAAAAAACTACAAGTATACGCTTTCCCTCCTTTACCTCTCCTTCCAAAGGTACTCATAAAAGCCAGGCAGGAAGAGCCAAAGATGATCCTGATTGCAGCAGACCGGCCAAGCCAGCACTGGTACCCAATCTTAAAGAACTTAGCACAAGAACCACCCTGGATTTTGCCTCATATCCCACAGCTGTTGACACAACACAACAATCAGATACTTCACAGCCAGCTAAAGACCTTAAATCTAGCTGCATGGAAAATTCCTTAACCAAGCAAGCATTGCCTCTCTCCAAAGCTGTTATGGATGTCATTCTGGAGGCCAGAAGGCCTAGCACAAAGGAAAGCCTACTCGAATAAATGGAAAAGATGCTGTGCCTGGAACCAAGCACACAGCCTTGACCCTCTACTACCAAACATTTCTCAGATACTTCAATGCTTAACTGAGATGCTGGACAAGGGCCTTTCCTTCTCATCCATCAAGATTCATGCCTCAGCCATTTCTGCTCATTACAACACGGATCCACCAATTTTTTCAAATCCTTTGCTCAAACAGTACCTCAGAGGGGCTAAAAACATGAGACCGCCCCGTAGAGCACCTACACCAACTTGGGACCTCAACTTAGTTTTGGAAAAATTAACATTTACCGCCTTTTGAGCCAGCTAACACAGCAGATTTAAAATACATCTCTTGGAAGACTGCTCTGCTACTGGCAATAACATCAGCAAGAAGAGGTTCAGAATTACAGGCACTAATGGCAGTGGAACCTTCCCTCATCTTCCACCAGGACAGGGTGTCCTTAAGAACTAACCCTACGTTTATGCCAAAGGTAGTATCAAGTGTGGCTCTAAACCAAACTATTCACTTGCCAACCTTTTATCCAAAACCACAGAACAAAGGGGAGAGACTACTACATTCCTTGGACATTCACAGACAGTTACACTTCTACTTGGACAAAACCAAAGCTTTCAGAAAATCTGAGCAATTATTGGTAGCATACGCTGCAGGAGCACAGGGAAAAGTCATTTCAAAGCAGACTATTTCAAAATGGATAGCTCACTGTATACGTTTTTGCTATACCCACCATGGGAAACCTGTACCTAGCAGCATTAGATCTCAGTCCACCAGGGCAACAGCCACTACAACTGCCTACCTCAGAGGAGTGCCTACCAAGGATATTTTAGAAGCAGCAACATGGAGTTCTGTCCATACCTTCACCAAACATTACCATTTGCCTTTATATTCCAAATCCAGAGCTGGCTTTGCCACTGCTTTGCTGCAGGTCATTATAGCCACCCCTAATGCCTTATAGATCCATCCTCCCTACCTCAGCTTTGGGATTCCACCCAAATGTAATGACTGCAGCAGTGTCACACGATGAACATAGTACAGTTTTGTACCTACCATAAGTGTAGATGTTCGAGTGTAGACACTGCTGCAGTCCAGGTTACCCTCCCTCCTTCCCCTCTTACTTTCTGGTACATACCTAGCTCTTCTACCCTTATTTCGTAAAGGGAGTATTTGCTGGTAATTAAAAATGGTTGTTTGCTTTTCTTTTATATATTTTACTAGCAATTTGCAAGGCCTACCTATTTGGGGGCACCTGACATGTGGGGCAAGAAAAACTGAAGAAAATGGCGTCTGCTGCATCTTATATCCCCCTGGCACACTGACGTCAGGGAAGAAGCGACAGCAACCGACAGCGGACCAAGACTTTGGAACTCAGGCCGACTGGGGAGCCATCTGATGGCAGGATAACCCAAGTGTAATGACTGCAGCAGTGTCTACACTCGAACATCTACATTTATGGTAGGTACAAAACTGTACTTTTCTAGTAACCTAGCCTTTAGAATGTTAATTTATCAAGACTGTACACATACTGTAAAATAAATTTCCACATATGGTGTAGATTATTTTGCTGCATCCTTACCTGCAGAGCAAGTCTTAGGTGGATGAAATTGATGTCCTACTATTCCTGTCTTGCAGTATTCTTGGTGTGGGATTTTCCACCTCAGGTGACCTTTACGTCGGCTCCTGTACAAAAGCTTCATCTTGGCTCTTGTAGTTGCGTGGGACGTCACACATAGGGCCATAAACCAGGGACCTTAAATGTGATGTCTGCATGCACAGACCTCAGAACATTTCAGCTGCAGAAGACCGACGCATCATGTGCTTTGGTTCTTCACCACAAGACATCTAAAGGCCAAGTACCCCGTTGGGGTTTTCTTCTTTAATTTCTAGCTAAAGCTTGGTTTGTTGTAGCAATCCTTAGCTGATGTCAGCAAAAAAGAGCAAATGCCAATGGGGGTGCCAGATACCCCATAAAGACATGCATGATCGCTGTGTTTTTTGCTTAGGCCGGGAGTACAGTCACAATGCTTGCTCCATCTGCCAATCTTTCATTCCTAAAACCCTTCGCAGCCGTCTGGCCACTCTAAATCTCTACCTGGAAAACCAGTGGCTTAAAAAATTAGCCCTTAGGATGGATCCCATCTCGAAGGCCTCGACTGAACCTCCGTGAAAGAAGGCCAAGTTTCCTAGGCCCTCTTCCTCTGCCCCTCCACTATTGAACACCCCGCCAAAAACAGATTTAGGAGTTGAGGGACATCCGATGGACCCGTAGACTTCTACGACAATATTGGAGGAAGCTGCTTCACAGTTGATGACTGTCCCATCCCCAGAGCCAATCCAGACACTGGCTACTGCCGAGGTTAAGGGGGGACCAGACACAGCCGGGCTTCCAGCCATGATCCCTCCACCAGACACTGCTACTGTTAGCCAGGCATCCGACTCCAGGCCTACTTCTAAGTCTACCCCAGTCAAAAAGAAACAAAAAACTAAAAATCTGGCTACATCCGCAGAAGGCTTGCCAGATTTGGCAATCCTTCATTTCTTCCTTAATGCAGGCCTTTCTAGCCATTAGGCCCTCAGCCACCCTTCCTCTGCTTAACTGTATGCCTGGTTCTGCCTCTTCTCTTCCACCACTTAACTCACAAGAGAGGGAAGAAGAGCAAAAGACCTCTTATTCCTCTTCTGAGGAATCCATTTCTTAAACTTCCCAAATTGTCTCCCAACAAGAGTATTATTCACCAGATGATGAATCTGTTGAGGGAGACTCCTTCCACAGAGGATATCACCTTTGGTGAGACCATCACTAAAATGAGAGAATATTTTAAATGGGACACCTCACAAATGTCTGACACTCAAAAGAGGTATTTTGAGCTTTTACAAGTGGAGTCCCCCTCTCCTTTTGCCATTCCACTTGTCATCCCTGCCTATTTAGATGCTTACACCTCTGCATGTAAGACACCAGATTCTCAGCCACCTGCCCCAAAGAGACCAGACCGCTTCTACAAGGTGCCCGGTGACCAAAAATTCTTAGTCAAGCCTCCCTTGGCAGATTCTGCTGTGATTGCCATCTCACCAGATAAACAGTCCTGACTCATTCCGTCTGCCTCTCTCTTACCTATGGACAAAGATAGCAAAACAATGGATAGAATTGGAAAGACGGTCTACACCTCTTCCACATTGGCTTTTAAGAGCTTTCAACTATCAAACCTATATGACCAGATATGCTTTGGACCTGGCCTCTCAAGCTACTCCCAACTGCCCCACAAAAGCTGGAGTCTCTTCCAAACTATCTCTGACTTCCCAAGTAGCCAGACACTCAATTAATGCAGCTATGATGCTGTAGAAGCCTCTGCCTGCTCTGCAGCATCTGCCTCTGTTCTCAGGAGATACGCCTGGCTTCGTCTGCAACACTTACCTGAAGACTTCAAGTCTAAGATCTAAGATGCCCCCCTGGACCCTAATTTCCTCTTTGGCAAATAGGCAGCAGACCTGTTTAAAACTCTACAGGAAAAGAGCAAGGAATTGCAAGACATCAAGCATCTCTTGGTGTGTCCCCAATTCCCAAATATTACAGGAATTACCCTTCCAAGGCCACATTTGTCAGACAAAATCCACACTCTGCTGGACCTACCTCTTTCAGACAATGAAGTGGAACCAGAAGACAAACCCCTACCAGGCCAGCGTTCTCTCAGCCTCCCTCTAGACAGCCCTTTCAAGACAGAGGAGGCCCCAACAATGCGTGACTGCCTTGCCCCCCTTTCCCCTTCCGCCTGCCTCTCCTACTGCCTCCCCTTTTGGAAAACCATCACCACAGACAGATGGGTTCTGGCTATTTTCCAAAAAGGATACTTCCCCCTCCTGGAAAAAAAGGCCACCCTTAAGGCGTGTCCCCTTTCCCCCAAGAAATCAAAGGCACCTCTTCCCACAGGTCCTGACAGACCACCTGAACTTGGGCACCAAAGAACCCATCCCTCCAGGACAGGAAGGAAAGGGCTTCTATTCAAGACTTTTCCTGGTCCCCAAACAGGATGGACCATGGAGACCCATTCTAGACCCTTCCTTTGTAAACCTATTCTTAAAAGTGCCCACTTTTAGAATGTTGTCCCTTCCAAGTTTACTCCCTCTTGTACCGGGCATCGCTTTCATGGCCACACTCAATCTGAAAGAAGCCTACCTGCACATAACCCATTCTACCCTCCCACAGAAAATGTTTACATTTCTCTGGACCCGCCTCTCATTTCCAATTGACTGCTTTGCCCTTTGGTTTGTCCACTGTCCCTAGAGTGTTCACAAAATGACTGCACTGGCCATTGCCTATTGCAGAACACAGGGGATTCAGATTTATCCCTACCTGGATGACATCCTGATCCTAGCAGACTGCAAAGAAACCCTGTTAATCCATCTAGACCACATGCCTACTACAAAATCTGGGGTTCACCCTCAATCTCCGAAAATCATCCTTGACCCCAAAACAAGACAAAATATTTCTTGGTTGCAGGATCAAAATGGACATAATGAAAGCCTTTCTTCCCCAGGACAATGTCAGCTCCCTGATCTCCCATTTCAGAGCCCTGCTGCAGACTCAAATAACTGCTAGGCAATTGTTAAGGACCCTGAGCCTAATGGCAGCCACCATCCCCATGGTCCCACTAGCTAGAATTCACATGTGAAAGCTACAGTGGTATCTAAAAACTGTTTGGTCTCAACACCAACATCCTTTAGATCAAGAAATCACTCTCCTGCTCTGCCTTGCCTAAAGCCAGAAGTAATTTTGTGGATTCAGCAAGTCCAGCTCAACCCGGGTCTTCCTCTGCAGCCTCCTCTCCCAACCCATGTTATGCATACAGATCCTTCAGACTCAGGATAGGGAGCCACAATGGTATTCTACAGGGTCCAAGCAAAGTGGCACCCTTCCTTAAGATACAAACACATCAACGTGAGGGAAATGACAGCCGTCCTTCTAGCACTGAAAACTTTCAGCCCTCTCCTACTGCCAGGTGTTCTCCAAATAATAACAGACAACACCACCACAGTTATGTGGTACCTCAACAAGCAGGAGGGAACAAAAGTGTACCACCTATGCAGACTAAACTTACTGATATGGGACCTTACCTCTCGACAACTTGTCCCTGCAGCCATCCTGCATCCCCTCACAAGACAACAAACAAGCAGACCTTCTAAGCAGGGCATCCTCTCCACAGCATGAATGGATGTTGGACAGGAATGTCTTACTAGACATTGTCTACTGGTGGGGCACTCCTCATGTAGACTTGTTTGCCTCCCTCCAGAACAGACAACTACAGATCTTCTGCTCCAAGACCTACTCCCCTCTAGCTTGGAGAGTAGATGCTTTCAGCATTTCTTGGAAGGGAAGGTTTACTGTATGCCTTTCCTCTCTTTCCACTAATTCAGAAAATCCTCCCGAAAATCAGGAGAGATAAACCAAAAATCTTGTTGGTGACTCCATTCTGGCCAAGGCAGCACTGATTCCCCCTACTTCTCAATTTAGCCAAGGGCAATCACCACAAGTTTTCCCACAAGGTGGGATCATCTGACACAACAAAAAGGAACCCTCATCCTCCCACACATGCAGATGTCACTGACACTGTGGGTGATGAACGTCTAATTCCCTTTAGGCACCACTACTCAGAGGACGTGCTTTCAGTCCTGAGGGAGGCCAGAAAACCTACTACAAGAAAATCATACTTGGCTAAATGGAAAAGATTTTCAAAATTGTGTCCATGCGTAGCAAATCTCCCCTTTTTCTTGCTTATGTGTGTCAGCTAGTAAAGGGCGAACTCTTACTCTTCAGTGAAAGTTCACCTTTCAGCAGTCTCAGCCTGCCTGCCACTAGACGCACCCCTACTAGCCAGGTTCGACGTGAAGCTATTCTTAAAAGGGGTCTTATACATCAAACCTCCAACAAAGCCCATCCCACCACCCTGGGACTTTAACTTAATTCTGGAAAAACTAACCCAGTCTCCATTTGAACCTGCTAGTGCAGCTACTGTGCAAATGTGCACATGGAAGACAGTACTGCTAGTGGCCATAACTTCAGCCAGAAGGAGATCTGAATTACAAGCCCCTAATGGGCTACCCCCCATACACTACCTTCCAAAAGGACAGGGTAACACTAAGAACCACCCCTTCCTTCATGCCAAAGGTGGTCAACGATCTGTCCTTAAACCAGTTTATTCATCTGCCCACCTTCTACCCCTGTCCTACCAATTATGGTAGGAGAATACTCCACTCCCTGGATGTACACAGAAAACTAAGAATCTGGAGTAGGGACTTCATTTGTCAGCAACCTGTGGGTCTTGGATCTGATATCGGATCTGAGCCGGCAACTTGTAGCATAGCTATGGATCCGAGCTCCTAGCTCCTCCCCTCACCCATAATCCCCTGCCAACCTCCTATGACCTCAGATCTAGTTTGCCACGCTTGAGTGTGTAGCTAGATTTTAGAGCTCCTAGCGTCTTATCGACAGATAAGTGAATTTTTTCAATTTTTCTTGTCAAAGTTGTATTTGTAATTTCTGTGAGTGGTTAGGTTCCTCACTAGTTTAATTTTTTTTTTTTGGTTTCCACCCTCCCCTCGCTGGTCGTTAGAGTGTGTCTGTGTGTTTGTGCTTGGGGCCTGTGTGCTTGTGTAGTGTACTTTAGTTTTGGGTATGGCAGAGGCCCCAAAACCCATTTTTTCTAAATGCACCGAGTATGGCCATAAGCTATCTCCGGCTGATGGCCACACTCGGTGTGTTCGGTGCCTTGGGGTTGAATACCTCTCTTCAGGATGTACAATTTGTGCAGCATTCAACCCCAGGGCACTGAAAGAGCGGAGGTCGAATCTTGTCCTGGCAGGTCTTTTGCCTCCGGATTCGGCTTCGGCCTTCGCTCCTCCTGTGGCACCTCCTCAGCCTGTGGTGGTAGCCACTCCTGCCCCCCTTCCCCCGGCCGGGATTCAAACTCCCACTAAAGCGCCGAAGGACAGGAAGGCCAGGAGGGAGAAACGGAGGGAGAAGCACCACAAGCGGCGGGCCGAGGCCTCCGCTTCGGCCCCCCCCTGCTAAGTGGGCTTCTCCCTCCACGGCTTGCAGGTCTCCTCCTCCTCGGATCCGATCTCCTTGCTTCTCCCCGGGACCCAAGGAGGAGGAGACCCGATCTCCGTCGAGGTCATCGAGGCGGCACTCCAGGCCTGCCTCGGTGGCCTCTTCGAGATCTACAATACAGCCGTCAGATGCAGACTTGGACCGGATGATGCGAAGGTTCATCCAGGCCCAGCTGCAGATGGGAGTGCTCTTGGTTCCCTCCCCTTCGGGAGGGGGTAGCTCGACCCCTTTCTTTGCTCCGATTGCTCCTTCTCCGACCCGCTTTCCGGGTTCAGAGCCGGGCAGCGTCAGAGCCGGGGGTGGGTCAGCGCCGACAGTACTGGGTACTTCGGATCCGACCCTGCCCTCGAGTTTGTCTGTTCCATCGTCGGATCGGAGCTGTGGGCTGAGCTTCGGATCCGAGGGTTTCAGTGTGCCTTCGACTCCGTCCAGGTCGGAGCACACTGGTCCCTCGGATCCGACGGTCTCAGCGCCGGTTCCGATCCCTTCATCGGATCCGAGTGGGAGTCGACTTTCGGAGCCCAGGGAGACCGGCTCCCCCTCGGCCTTCGATGCAGTGGAAAGGGCTCTGTCGAGAGCGTCCAGACCCCCGGCCCTTGCCTCGGCTCCACCCTGCACTCCCTCTCTGCTGGGTCAGGCTTCCATCACCCGGCCACAGGGACAGCCTGCTTCGATGTCCCAGGTTGTTCCATTGGAACAAGATATTGCTGGCGAGACTTCCTCAGACAGCCCCCCCGAGGAAGTGCCTCGCAAGCACAAGTGTAAGAGGAGGCACGTGGACTCCCCCGAGTCCTTAAGAGAGGATACGGACTTGGATGAAGGGGAAGGCTCCCGAAGGTCACCCCTGGAGGATGTCTCCTTTGGAGACATCATAGAAATGCTTAGGATCAGAGGTGGGTGGTCTGCCCCCAAGGCTTCCTCTGATGAGTCCGTGTTCCTGGAGGCATTCGAAGCAGGCCCGTCTACCTCTTGGGTGTCCCCTCCGGCCGACCCCCTGGTGGACCTTATTACCACCAGGGCGTGGAAGGAGCCGGACACTGTGGAGCCAGTCTCTAAATGCCCGGACAGGATACTGAGCCCCCCCCCCCCCGTAGACCGGTCCCACTGGAGCAAGGGTCCCCCCGTAGATGCCATGTTGACGGCGGCAGCCATGAAGAGGGAACTAGCTCAGGAGAGCCTCTCGGTCCATCCACCGAGCAAGGAGTCCCGCTCGGTGGATCACCTTGGGAAGTGGGTTTTTAGTTCAGCGACCTTCTCGGTAAGGTCTCTGAACTACATGGCACATGTCATCAGGATGCAGCGGGATCTTATCAAAGAATACGCTGCTTCCCCCCCTGAGTCCATGTCGGCGGAGGACAAGCAGTTGTACTCCACTCGAATGGCCACTCTAAGGTCTATCTCCAATACCTCTATGCGGCTTTTGTCCCACGCTACTGAGGGAGCCGCTAGAGCTAGCGGAGCAGGCCTAGTCATGAGACGTCAGGCCTGGCTCTGGCATTGTGACTTCGCGGAGCCCTTTAAGGTGTCCTTTGCGAATGCCCCTTTTGATGGTTCTGCCTTGTTTGGCAAGACGGTTCGTGAAACACTGGTCCAGAGCGAGAAGGACGGGAAGACATTGTCTGCCGTCGGAGTCCACTTCTCTGCTCCTCAGAGGTCCTTCTCGAAGAACCAAAAGGGACAGAAGAAGATGTGGTTCTGGAAATCGCAACATTCCCAACCTGCTCCGGACAACCAGTCCTAACGTAGCAGAGGAGGACAGGGAGGATGTTGCCCTAGGGGCAGAGGGGCCCCGAAGAACTTTGGGTCCAGAGAATCCTCTGACCGACCCACGCAGCAGCCCTGATGGGTTGCCCGACTGCTCTGCTCTGGAGGCAGTCGGAGGGCGTTTCTCGAGGCATCTGGCGGCATGGGAGTCCATCACAGACCGCTGGGTGCTTCGTATCATATCCAGGGGCTACAAAATTCCAATGTATCATGTCCTCAAACTCAGGAGCCTCCCCGATGTTCCATCTGATCAGAGGGAGGCTGCAGCCACAGAAATCCAGCGGCTGTTAGAAAAAAAGAGCCATCCAACCCGTCCCCCAAGACCAGCTCGGATTAGGGTTTTACTCCAGGTTTTTTCTGGTGCCAAAAAAGACGGGGGACTTGAGACCAATTCTAGATCTTTCCCTCTTGAACCTGTCGGTAACCAAGGAAAAATTCCGAATGGTCACTCTTCAATCCATTCTCCCCCTCTTACGGGAGAGCGATTGGATGTGCTCTATAGACCTCAAGGATGCGTACTACCATATTCTAATGGACAGACGATCCAGGAGGTTTCTCCGCTTCCGGCTGGGAGCCAGTCATTATCAGTTCAAGGTCCTTCCCTTTGGCCTCACCACAGCCCCCAGGGTGTTCACCAAAGTTTTAGCAGTGATAGCGGCCCACCTGAGACTCCAGGGAATGCAGGTCTTTCCGCACGTGGATAACTGGCTTCTAACCGCCCCAACAAGGCATCTACTCTGCTCAGCCAGAGATTACTTTCTCCACCTATCCCCCCAGTTAGGCATCACAATCAATGCGGACAAATCTTCCCTTGCTCCGGCACAAGTAATAGAGTTTATAGGGGCCAGATTAGATACCAGGGATCTACGAGTCTTCCTGACTTCGGAACGACTACAGAATCTGAGATTGCATGTGCGAGCCATCCTACAATCGGAAGCTTCACCGGCGGAATTGGTCCTGAGGGCTTTGGGCTCCATGGCGGCTGCAATAACGCTTCTTCCATGTGCTCGCCTAAATATGAGGGTACTGCAGTGGACCCTCCCAAGTGCAATGGTCCTTCCAATCTCTTCCTCTCTGCCACCCTATCTCTATCAGCAAGATTTGCAGGAGGGCCCTGTTATGGTGGCTTCAATCACCGGACCTCCATATAGGCCGACCCGCACTCCTCCCCCTCTCGCCACGGTGACCACGGACGCCTCTTGCCTTGGGTGGGGGGGGGCATTACACGGGCAGGACAGTCCAAGGCACGTGGAACAATACAGAGACCTCCTTGCATATCAACGTTCTGGAGATGAAAGCTGTGCTGTTGGCGTTGCAGGCACTTCAGAATCTCCTCCCCGTTGGAATGATTGCAATTCAGTCAGACAACATGTCTGTTGTTTGGTACATCAACAAACAGGGGGGAACCAGATCCTTCCCCTTATGCCGAGAACCAATGAGAGTGTGGGAATGGGCGATTTCCACCAACCGCTTTCTGATCGCAACGCACATTCCGGGGTGGGTCAACATTCTGGCGAACAAACTCAGCCGCACCATTCTTTCCCCCTACGAGTGGTCTCTCAACACACTAGTAGTGAAGCAGATATTCGCAAAATGGGGACAACCCTGCTGCGATCTCTTTGCCTCTCTCTTAAATACGAAATGCGACAGCTTCTTCGCTCTGATTCCCCGGGGAAGGGGAAGCTCCGAGAGACGCTCTGGTGCATGCTTGGCCGCCAGGTCTACTCTATGCATACCCTCCTCTACCCCTGATGCTAAAGCTCTTACAGAAAGCCTCGCGGTTGGGGAGCAGAATGATCCTCATTGCCCCATTCTGGCCTCGGCAAACTTGGTTCCCTTACCTGTGGTCTCATCTAGTGAATCCTCCTTGGATTCTGGATCCCACTCCAGATCTAATCTCCCATCCATCGGAATTACAGACCCCAAATCTGATCAACCTGAAGCTGACAGCTTGGTTGCTCCAGTTCCACTCTTAGTCAGGACTCCCGGTATCTCTTCACCAGTCAAAGCCATCCTGGTGGCAGCACATAAGCCTTCCACCAGGAAAATATACCGCAGTAAATGGAAACGCTTTTCCGTCTGGGCGGAACATCATAATTTGGATCCCATCACTGCCCCTCTACCCTCCGTACTGGATTTTCTAACCGGACTCTTTCAGCAAGGAGCTAGTTGTTCGACAGTCAAGGTACAGTTGGCAGCCATCTCCCATTATGATGTGGGTCATGAGACAGGTCCTTTGATGTCAGCTAAATTGTGCAAAACTTTTCTCAAGGGCACCTTTCTACTCAGGCCCCCTGTCAAAGAAGCTGTACCCCCTTGGGATCTTTCTTTAGTCCTTCAAGCCTTGACCGCTTCTCCCTTTGAACCAGCCGCATCGGTCGATCTCAAATATTTGTCCTGGAAAACAGCATTCCTGGTAGCCATCACTTCAGTCAAGAGAGTTTTGGAACTCCAAGCCCTCTCCGTAAAGCCTCCTTACTTGGTCTTCCATCCGGACAGAGTGTACCTCAGGACCAATCCCTCCTTCCTTTCCAAGGTGGCATCGGAAATAAATATCAATCAGTCCATCAACTTACCGGTTTTCTTCCCTAAGTATCAAAATAAAGGAGAGTACAAGCTGCATTCATTAGATGTACACAGGCAGCTGCATTTTTATATTCATAGGACAGCTGGTCACAGACATTCTGATCAGCTGTTTGTCTCCTTTGCTAAATTCAATTTAGGTAAAGCCGTTTCAAAGGTCACCTTGTCACGTTGGATTTCTCAATGTATTCTTCTGGCCTACCAAGCTTCTGGGAGGCCCGCACCTGAGGGAGTACGTGCACATTCCACTCGCTCCATCTCTACTTCTACTGCTTTTAAATCTAGAGTGCCATTGGACGATATTTGTTTGGCAGCTACTTGGGCCTCATCTCATACCTTTATTAACCACTACAAACTGGACGTAATTTCTAGAGGGAGAGCATCCTTTGGCTCCGCAGTGCTCCGGAACATCCTTCCATGATGGCTGCCCAAGATTCAGGTAACTGGGGACTCTGTCCCACAGGTTTCTGACAAATGAAGTCCCTACTCCAGATTAAGAAGTTATGTACTCACCATAACGTTCCATCTGAGTAGGTGGCTTCATTTGTCTGCAACCATCCCCCCCTCCTTCCCCCTGGCCTTCAGAACTTGGTCCTGTTATATTGTTCTAGCTATTATGCTTATTGAAACACCTTTTCAGGTATCCATAGAGGGGCAAACTTGATCTGAGGTCATAGGAGGTTGGCAGGGGATTATGGGTGAGGGGAGGAGCTAGGAGCTCGGATCCATAGCTATGCTACAAGTTGCCGGCTCGGATCCGATATCGGATCCAAGACCCACAGGTTGCAGACAAATGAAGCCACCTACTCAGATGGAACGTTATGGTGAGTACATAACTTCTTATTTTGTCTAGACAAAACAAAATCCATTAGAAAATCCAATCAACTCTTTGTTTCCTTCCACCTCATAGCCCTGGGCAGGGCAGTCTCCAAACAAACCATAGCATGTTGGATGAGGAAAACCATTTGCCTCTGTTACTCACACCATGGCAAAAAGCTCCCACCGGGAGTCAAAGCTCACTCCACCAGGGCAGTGGCAGCCTCCAAAGCCTTTTTAAAAGGCCTGGACACCACTTCCATACTGGAAGCAGCTACATGGTCCACCATCCACACTTTCACCAAACACTACAAGTTAGACAATGTTTCCAGAGCACAGGCAGGATTTGCCAGGGCAATCCTGCAGGGCTTTGTGGAATCATCCTCTTCTACCTCCACCCTTCCTTCCAACTAAGCTGTGGTACTCTCCCACACCAAGAATACTGCAACATAGGAATAGAAGGACATAGAATAGTTGTGTAAAACCTTACCATAACCATAGATGTCCTACTCTTCCATGTTGTAGTATTCCTTCCCACCAACCAAACCCCCCCGTATCCTTCTCGCTCTCTTAATCACTCATATTCTCAGGTCTCTTGGGGTCTACACCCTGTCCTGTGACCTATGTAACCACATAATGGCTTCTTGACCCTATAACTGAAATCACTAGCTGCTACCCTGTTAGGCCTTCAAGTTCTGAGGTCTGTACGCGCAAATGTCACATTTAAGGTCCCTGGTTTATGGCCCTATGTGTGACATCCCACATAACTAAAACAGCCAAGCTGAAGCTTTTGTATAGGAGCTGATGTACAGGTCGCCTGAGGCAAAAAATTCCCACACCAAGTACTGCAACATGGAAGAGAAGGACATCTATGCTTATGGTAAGATTTTACACAACTATTCTTTTCTAATTTGACTCATTTCAAAACATGCTTTGAGAAGTGTGCTTGAATGTGCAGATGTAGTCTCTAGAAATGCTGCTTGCTTTTCTTGCTTTAAGACTGTGTTTGGTTATGTAATCAGAACTTCTCTGAAGATTTAAAAGCCAAAGTTTTGAAAGCACATTTAAGTTATGAATTGGTGTTTGGGACATCTGTTAAAACAGATTCTCGAACAGTGGGATAGTTGAAGCAAATTAATGCATGGGTTATCAAGGATGTTTCTTGTACCCAAGTTATCCCAATCAAGGTGTCTTTCTTCAAGGGGCAGAACAAACAAAAATCGCAGCCAAACAAAAGTCAAGGATCCAAAAGGAAATGGCAAGAGGATAATTCTTTGAAACCAAACAAGAGGGGTTCCTTTCTGAAAAAGGCTCAACCCCCTGCAAAAAAATGACTGTGCCGAGTCACAGAGCACCCCCCCCCCCACACACACACACACACACCCCTGCTGTTCTCTTCCTCCTTTCCCCAGGCTCTTTCTTAACCCTGCAGCAGTACTACAAATAGTTTCAAACAAAGGGGTTCTGAGAATAATTCGGAGAGAGAATACAATTGGCAGTGGATAGAAAATTCTTCCCCTTTCAGGGAAATTCCCCCATACTCACCGGACCAGACAGAGCTGTTTTCTCCGAACTCCATCATATGGTAGAAGCAGAGTTCATAGAACCAGTGCATGCTGTATACAAAGGTAAAGGATTTTACTGCAGATTTTTTTTGCTACCAAAAAGTGAGCACTCCTGGCGAGACCAGTCATAGACTTGTCCTTCCTAAACACCTTTGTCAAAGTTCGGAAATTCAGAATGCTCACCCTATAGTTGGTCCTAACCTTGCTACCAGACCACTGTTGTATGGTAACTATAGATCTCAAGGATGCTTGTCATCATGTTCCTTTTGCTCCCAATTTCAGGAGGTTTTTGAGAGTTGCTATATTTGCTGTGCCTGGCTTATGTTATCAGTTTTCTGTATTACCCTCTGTGGGTGTCAGCTGCACCTCAAGTGTTTTCAAAGTGTCTGGCCTCAGTGGTGGCCTGTTGCAGAACCCTAGGCGTCCATAGGTTCATAGGTTGGTGCTAGACTATCAGCCCTAGGGCCTATACAAGCCTAGCCGTAACAATTCCCTGGCTATTTCTTCCCACACTATTTACTTCCCTGGAACCCTGTCTAGCAGGGTGACTGACGTGATCCCCGGGGTGAATTTCCTTTCTCCCATCCAATCGTCAATGTTCCTTTTGAAGAGGGCCAAAGGGGCACTCTGATTGACATGTATGGGCAATCTAGTCCAGAGTCTGGGGAGTCTCTGGGTCAGGAACCTATCCCTCCAGCATGTTTTGTTTATTGTGATGACAAGGTTTAGATCCCTGGAGCATGTGGCTGTGAGACCATTTTGCCTTATTTAGACCTGCTGATTTGTGCAGATTTTGTATCTGGGTGCTTGGAGGCCTTAAACAAGGTCACATCCCTCATTCTCCACCTGGGATTCAAATATTGAACCTTCAGAAAGTCCTTCCTTGCACCCTCTCAACGAGTTGTTTTCCAGGGTTGTTGAATAGACACAGTAAAAAGGATGGCCTTCCTGTCAGAGGACAAAATTCTGATTTATCAGGGTATTTTCTTGGATTTTTCTTTCCTAGACATGGCCTCAGCAAGAGAGTTCCACAAAAGTCTGTGCCTCACGACATCAATGACCTTATGATACCACTAGCCAGACTTTACATGATAACTCAGTGATACATGAAGAATTATTGAATAAAGCACCTTCATCCCTTAGATTTCCAGGTACCAGTACTGGAATTTGTGAAACAGGAACTCCAGCATTGTATGGATCAACTGTCTCTGAATCCAAGACGACTTTTCTGTCTTCAGACCCCAGTCAGGTCTAACCAGATGGACTTTTCAGATTTTGCATGGGAAGCAGTGTCCATGGCAATTCAAATGCAAGGCTTGTGGGGTCCTCGGGCCATGAAAGTACATAAATGTAAGAGATGTCAGTGATTCGTGCCTTAAATAGTTTTTACACTTAAGGACTCTGGGTCCTCTAATAGTGGTCACAGACAACACTTGCGTGATGCGGTACTTACATAGGCAAGGGGGTACAATGTCATACCCTTTTCTGTTAGTTGGCAATAATGGCTTGTGAGCTGGGTGTACAGCATTGTCTAACTCTTTGGGCCTCGCACATTCCATCAGAGAAAAATATAGTAACAGATAGACTAAGCAGATCCTGGACAGACCTTTACAAGTGGAAACTGCTTGTAGAGTTCTTCCAGGACTTGATACAGATGTGGGGGACACCTCAAGTAGATCTGTTCAGCTCCTTTTAAAACAGATAATCTAAAAAATCCTGTTCAAGGTATCCTTGCAGCCATACTTGAATAACGAATGCTTGGTCAGTCCCATGGTCTGGAATGTTCCTGTATACATTTACACCCTTTTCAGTGGGTCACAAGGTACTTATAAAGATTCAGAGAGAGTTACCAAAGATAATTGTGGTAACCCCCTTTTGGCCCAGGCAGAGTTGATTCTCCCTTTTATTGAAATTGTCTGAGGACAATTACCGTAAGCTTCCTCACAGACTGGATCTGCTCATACAGCAACAGGGACAAATGGTACACCCCAACTCTGAGCAATTGCAAGTGACAGTCTAGATGATTCTATTTTTTTTTTTAAACACCTTGATTAAATTATCACTTAAGACATAGGCAAACATATTAATAGTAAAGGAGACAAACCATGTTAACATTTCTTCCATTTACATAAATTATGCATCACATGTTTTCTTTATAACGGTCATCCATCTAGCATTACATAAATTGCTTGATTCTTGGCTTCCTTAAACCTCACTTCCCTCCTGAACATGTTGTTCTGAATATACTCTTCCCACGACTGCCATTTATGTTTGTGTCATTTGCTGCTTACCTTTTCTAAAAATGTCTTCCAGTTCATTCTTTTGCAATATTAAGTTCTTCAAGTACAAGTAGTTTAGACTTTGATTTACATTTTTAGTAATTGTTTTATGGCTGCCAACAGAATTTACTTTAAAGGCCTCAGTATGTCTAGGCAATTCAGATCCTGTGTCCCCAGTCAAAAGAATCATTTCCTTAGTTATGGCCATTTACTCACCCAATGTTTCTGACAAAGTATTCTGGTGGGATTTTTTTAAGTCTGCCAACTCATTACCATCACAAAGCGTATGTCCCCAGTTGCCTCTTTCCTCCCTATCACACCTCCAACATTTGCTTTTTACCTAAGGAAAACTTCTTTGAAGTCTGCTTTGGCTATAAAAGTAACTGCAAAAACATCCAGGTAAAAATTCTTAACCGTCTGTACTTTACATGACGTATTATACATATGTATTTTCATTATTTCCTTGTAAATTGCATTTCCAGTCTCTCTTAATAGTTTTTTTTCTAACCCCTGATTGATTCTTATAGTTATCTTGCAATGTTTTGTATGCCCCACTAATTATCCCTTGCAGCTTCTGTTCTAGGCAGTGCTAAAAACTCTACCAGAGCTGGTCTTTCACTTATGATTCCCCTATCCTTTCCTGTTGCTTATACTCTGATATCAGTCCCTGGTAGGCAAAGCAGTGCCCAGCCTGCAGTTCAGATGTCTTCATGGTCTCATTCCGCTCTGTTAACTTTCCTTCTCTAGTTATTTGTTACAAATACCGTGGTTCCTTTGCCAGTTTTCTCCAGTAAGTTCCATCCCCCCTATTGCCTTCTTTTTTTTTTACCCTACTTGTATTTAACCCTATTGGCAAGGTCTTCTTTCCCTGTTCTCATGTTGGCTTAGATCTTAATACTTCAAGAATATAATATTCTGTATGGTGGTGGTCATTATCCTTGGAGATCTACAGCCAAAATCCCACTCTTTCCTTATTTCTAGAACTTCACCCCGCTTCATCATCATCCCTTTAAATTATAACCTTCTGCTTGTTTTTATATATATATATATATATATATATATATATGTATATATATATGTATATAGTATATGTATTGTGTGCGTGTGTGTATATATATATCTATATCTATATATATATATATATATATATATGTGTGTGTGTGTGTGTGTGTGTGTGTGTATATATATTTATATATTTATTTATTTATTTTATTTTACATTTGTTGACCGGGATAGTCAGTCTGGATGCATGTCCATTTTCAGCGGAGACCCGGGAAGAAAAGCTCCAAGGGTAAGCAGATACAGCATTACATAATACCAGCATTTCATATTACGAACAGACTATTTACAGAGATTACATAAGTAAGCAAGTTAAACAAGTTCCACAGGTTACAGTTAATCCTGAGCACAAGTCAGGATTAAATTAAATTACACAGTAAACTGGTTAACAGAGTTTTACACATTCTAGAGAGAGTTAGCCAGGCTTGATACATTGACATAGCCAGTTAAGTGACAACTGTTGTTTGAGTCTAGTTTTAAATTGACCTAAGGTGGAAAGTAAGGTTATATCAGCTGGAAGAAAGTTCCAGGATCTACTTACAGAGTTTGCAAAGAGAGAATCACCGGCTGTGTTATTAATTTTGCTAGTCTGAATTAGTAGTTTTTTAGAGGATCGAAGCGGTCTAGGATTGTTATAGGGGGTGATAATATTTTTAAGTGCAGTAGCATTGTCCGGATTATAGAGGATTGTATAGGCCATAATCAGTTGGTTATACTGGATTAGGCTGGGTAGTTCAAGACACCCAAGCTGATTTAGATTGATGCAGTGATGTGTCCTAAAAGGCAGCCCAGTGGCAAACCTGGCAATATGGTTGTAGTAAATTTAGAGTTTGTTAAGGACAGTCTTGTTTAAATTCGAGAGTAGAGGGGATGCATACAGAAGGGTTGAAAGAAGGTGAGAGGGAGCTATGGCAATTTTAGCTGGAGGGGTTAGGAAGGCTTTTATTCCGCAAAGTGACTGTAGTTTTTTATTGATGGTTTTGATAGTTTGGTTAATGATGACACCTAATAGTTTTGTAGATGGGTCAGGAGAGATTATTGTGCCATCATTTGATTTTATGGTAAAGGTGAAAGTGGTAGACCTACGTGTTGGTGAAAATAACAGCATTTTAATTTTTTTGGGATTTAGGATCAGACGATGTTCAGAAAGCCAGTTTTCTATTGTATTAAAGGTGGTCTGGGTAGCTGACCATAACTCTACTGGAGATGTGGCTGAGCAAATCAGAGTAGAGTCATCAGCATATTGGATACAGCTGACTTTTGGGATGACAGTATAAAGGTCGTTAATGAAGATGGAGAACAGCAAGGGCCCTAGTATAGAGCCTTGTGGTACTCCAAGGGTGTTAAGTAGAAGGTTAGAGAGTTTGTTCTGCCAGAGGACAGCCTGCTGTCAACCATTCAGGTAGGATTGAAACCATTGGAGGTCTCCAGTATCTAGACAGAATGTTTGCAGGGTGTGGATTAAAAGTTGGTGATCAACCATATCGAATGCCTTGGAAAGATCCAAAAAGAGGGCTGAGGATATATAATTATTGTTGTGATTATGGTTTATGGTGTTAGTAAAGGTTAGGAGGGCTGAAGTAGTGCTGTGATGAGGATGGAAGCCATGCTGAGTGTCTGCCATAAGGCGATTTTGGATTAGGTGGTGCATGAGTTGTCTATGAATACGTTTTTCCATAATTTTTGCAAGTGGAGAGAGTATAGCTATTGACCTATAACTGGAGAATTCAGTAGAGCTGCCTCCTTTGTGAAGTGGGATTACATAGGATATTTTCCAGATGGTGGGAATTTTAGCTTCTACTATGGTTTGATTGATTAGTATTGAGACGGGGTAAGCAATAGCATCAGATGATTTTTGTAGGTACTCGGCAGGGAGTTGATCAGCAGAAAGTGTAGTGGGTTTTAATTTTTTGATCAAGGTACGGATAAGTGAAGTGGCGACTGGTTGGAAGCTGAACGCGAGTAGGTTTCAAGGGGTGCTACTTTCAGGACCAGGGGAGCTATGAGGTAGTTGGCTAGCTAGGGCTTGAATTGTTTCAGTAAAGAATTGGTTAAAACTGTCAGAAACATCTTCAGGGGTTTTATCAGTAGTAGCAGCAGGGATTGGGGTTGAAGTTTGTCCAGGATGTAGTAGATTATTTAAACCTGCCCAAAACTTCTGAGGGTTGTTTTGATTTACTGTCTGTAAATTACAGTAGTATTGTTTTTTGTCTTGTAAAATTGATTTTTTGGTTTCGTTCCTGGATTGCCTGTATTTAATGTGATCTTGAGGGTCTTTAGAAGAATGCCATAAAGCCCATGCTTTGTTTCTAAGGGTAATTTTGAGTTTAGACTCTATAGAAAGCCATGGTGCAGTTTTTGCTTTGGTTCTCTTTGAACGAACAGGTGCATGCAAATCAAGAATCTCAAGGAATTTGTTGTTAAAGTATGCTACTGCTTCCTCTAAGGGGAGGTGTTTTAGAATAGACCAATTACATGAGCTTAGTTCTTGATGGAATTTGGCAGGGTCAAAGTTTTTATTGTTTCTAACCTTTCTGAGTGAGGGTTGTTGGGAATTAATGGTTTTGTGCTTAATTACATATGTGAGAAGGTGATCGCTTAGGCCATTAAGGAGGGTACCAGAGGTGTACAGTTGGGGGTGACTGTTTATGAGTACCCAGTCAAGTTTACTTTCTTTCTGGTTGGGTTTACCTATCCTGGTAGGGATGGATATGATTTGTGTAAATGCATGCAGGTTAATGTGGGTGGTTGGGGATTCTGAGGAACAGGTGCCCCAGTCTATGTTAAAGTCTCCAAGTAGGGTTTCTTGGGGATAGTGACATATGATAGCCAGTGCAGGATATCTTCAAATGTAGATATATTGTTACCTGGGGGAATGTACATACAGATGATATTAATGCATTTATTTTTAATAAGTTGCAATTTGGTGGCAAGAATCTCTGAGTTATTAATCTGAGGAGGTTGTATTACATCTATGGTGACATTCAACTCAGATTTATAGAGTACAGCTAACCCACCCTCCTTCCTCGAAGCACGATCCAGCCTGTGTATGTTGTACCCAGGTGGTAACACTTCATTGTCTTTAGTGTTAGGTTTTAACCAGGTTTCAGATAAACAGAGAATCTCAGGGGAGTGGACATCCGGAAGTGCATGCAATTCATGTACCTTGTTATTAATGCTTCTAATATTGAGATGACAGACTAGGAGAGAGTTAGTTGGCCTATTAATTGTAGGTTTGCAGCTTAGATTGCAAGTAGGGGGGTATGTGTATCTGAAGTGAGTGGGCCAGGGTTGGGGTAAATATCACCACCAAATATTAGGTTGAGTCTATACTTGGTGATGAACTTCAGGAATTTGTTTATTAGTTTGTGGTAGCGTTTGGATCTAGAGCTAATGTAGAAAAAGTCAGTGAAAGACCTTTCTGATCCAAACGACAAGGACAAGCAACGAAAAAAGTGTATCAATAAATTTTCAAGCCAAAAGTCAAGTTACTGTAATCGAAACTCAATAGTTCATTAAATAAGAATCCAGTGGAGTCCAAAATGCAGCAAAAAGCTTTAATAACCCACGAACAGACAAAAGATAAACACGAGCGCTTTCGCCTGGTCTTACCAGGCTTTTTCAAGTGTAACAAAGACAATAGAAATCACCAGCGTTTTTATAGCTGGAAAATACAATTGATTAATTGACAATGTTAATACAATGATTGGTTAAACCTTTGATGGTAAAAATACCTAAATTGAAAGATAGTTATCAAATGCATTCATAACAAATGCCTAAAAATGTTGTTCACCACTACCTAACCTACAAAAAACACAGAACGCTCCTTAGACTTTAAAATATTTAAAAAACATTAAGTTTACTTAAAAAAATTATTAAATAGATAGTATGAAACACCCCACTATGCTGTTAAAAAGAAATTGTTATTTTACATCTATAAATTGGTCCACTAATTTTCATTTAACATTGTGTGCTGGACCAAGGACAAAAAAAACAAACCAACATAATGTCAAATAGCCAAGAGTGCAACATGCTAAAATAAATACTAAAATGTGTGTTACTCAACAATTAGCGACCAGTGTTCATAATGTGTCTATTTAAAATGCTTAAAAACAAAATATGTTAGCTTATTTCTTCTCTTTTTAAGAATGGATGCCAAACTAATGCTGTCATTTAGTCCCGGGTGTTTTGTTGCATTTAATTTTAACTGCCAAACTAGTTCCCTGGTTTCAAGAAGAGTTTCCCAGTCACCACCCCTTTGATCTTGCTGAATTTTCTCAATGACAAAAAATTTTAAAGACATTTCTGGACATACCAAAAGATGCTTGTAAAAGGCATTAGTTTGTTTATTTTTACCAATCTCGTATAAATGTTCATAAATCCTGCGCTTGAAAGGCCTATCAGTTTTGCCAACATAAAAAGCTGGACAGATTTGGCAAAACCCTATGTACACTACTCCAGCAGAATTACAAGAGTATCTGTTGTTTGCTTTCAAAGTGATGTTCCTAGAGGGAATAGATACTTGGTCTGTTTGTAGAATGCAGGGGCATTGATTACATCGACCACATTTGAATGTGCCAAATGAATCAGTAGGTGTGTTAATTCCGTCCACTTGTTTGACCTGCAACTTTTGTTCAAAAACACCTTTAAGGTTGGTATTCCTTTTCCTAATGAACCCAATACTAGTGGGCAACTTACTTGCCATTTCATCTTGCATGGTCACTATAGGCCAAAAACTTCTAATTGTACTCTCAATAAATACAGCATCTGAAGTAGGAGATTCATTTGTCTGCAACCTGTGGGTTATGGATCCGATATCGGATCCGAACCGGCATGGTTTTCCAGCTATGGATCCGAGCTCTCAGCTCCTCCCCTCACCCATAATGCCCTGCTCTCCCTACATGACCTCAGATCTAGTTTGCCGCGCTGGTGACCAGATTGGTTTCTCGAGCTCTACAGCTAAGTGCTTTATTCAGCTTTTTCTAGTGCTAAAAATTTAATTTTTTTGACAGTTTTGAGTGAAAGTTTAGGTTTCCCTTTTTGTAGCTAAAGTTGTTTAGTTTTATTAATCTTTTTATATTTAGTTTCCCTCCCCTCGCTGGTAGCGTAGTGTGTGTTTGGGCCTGTGTTGTGTGACTAGTTTACTTTTACTTTTTTAGATTAGTTTAAGTAAAAGCTAGGCTCTTAGGATGTCAGAACAACCTAAGGCTATTTTTTCGAAGTGCTCCGAGTGTGGCCATAGGCTCTCCCCTGCTGATGGCCACACTCGGTGCGTTCGATGCCTTGGGGTTGAGCACCTCACTTCTGGATGTTCCATTTGTGCAGGGTTCAACCCCAGGGCATTGAAGGAGCGGAGGTCGAAGCTGGTCCTGGCGGGACTTTTGCCCTAGGACTCGGCTCCGGCTTCCGCTCCTTCGGGGGGGTACCGTGTCTACGGTTCCCTCCTCTCTGGCTCCCCCTCCTCCTCCTGGGACTCAACCTCCCTGTAGTGGTTCGGAGGAGAGGGAAGCTAGAAGGAAGGACCGGAGGGAGAAGCACCATAAGCGGCGGGCCGAGACCTCTGTTTCGGCCCCGCCTGCCAAGCGGGCTTCTCCTCCTGCCTCCTTGTCTGCTGGTTCTCCCCCTCCTCGGCTCCGGTTGCCCATGTGCTTTTCACCGGGACCTGAGGAGGAGGAGACCCGATCTCCGTCGAGGCTATCCAGGAGGCACTCAAGGCCTACCTCTCTAGCCTCGTCGAGATCGACTTATAGTTTATCAGATGCTGATCTGGACCGGATGATGAGAAGGTTCATCCAGGCCCAGATGCAGATGGGAGTGCTCTTGCCTCCCCCCCCCTCTGGGGGGGAGCTCGACCCCTTTAAACCTATAGCTCCTTCTCCGACCCGCTACCCGGGTTCGGAGCAGTTGGAGCCGAGCAGCCGGCGGGGTGGGTCGGCGCCGATAGTACTCGGTACTTCGGATCCGACCCTGCCCTCAAGTGCTTCGGATCCGACCTCTCGGAGCCTGGATCCGAGCTTCGGATCCGGGGGGATCAGTGCTCCTTCGACGCCGTCTGTGTCGGAGCGCACTGTCCCCTCGGATCCGAGCGCTTCGGCGCCGGCTCCGATCCACTCTTCGGATCCCAGGGGGAGCCGATTATCAGATCCTTTGGTCGAGGCTGGCTCCCCCTCGGCTTTTGATGTAGTGGAGAGGGCCCTGTTGAGGGTTTCCGGACCCCCGGCACTTGCTTCGGCTCCGTCCCGTGCTCCATCTGCACTGGGCCAGGCTTCCACCATCCGGCCATTGGGACAGCCCGCTCCTTTGCCCCAAGTTGTTCCTTTGGAACAGGTCACAGTTTGCGAGGAGTTCTCTGACAGCCCCCCCGGAGGATGCCCCCCGCAAACATACGTGCAAAAGGAGGCACATAGACTCCCCCGAGTAAATTTTATATCGGGGAAACAAAGAGGGCATTCAAAACTAGATTTTTAGAACATGTTAGAGATATTAGGAATTGTAAGAAGGATAGTCCTGTGGCAATGCACTTCTCAGAAGTTCATAATAGTTGTAGTGATGGTCTAAAGGGGACAGTATTAGAACAAATTTGTGTATCTTTGTTTAATAATATGAGCATCAAAACTGTTTTAGTGCAGAAAGAAACTGTGTATATTTTAAAATTTAAAACCATGTTTCCCTTTGGGCTAAATGAAGAGCTCAATTGGAAAACTTTATCTTGTTAAGATGCTGTTTAAATTGATTAATTGTTTAATCATTTTATTGTTGGTGTGTATATATAGTGTTATGCTATGCAAGTATTTTATTCTCCTTGAAGGCTTTGGCCGAGACATCAGAGAAAGTATATTCCAGTGTGCAATAAATCCTTTGGTGGAAGTGGTTCTTCGTTGTTTTTTGCTGTCCCCCGAGTCTCTCACTGAAGACACGGACTTGGAGGAAGGGGAAGGCTCCCCAAGATCACCCCCCGAGGATGTCTCCTTTGGAGACATCATGGAAATGCTTTGCATAAGGGGGGGGGGTGGTCTGCCCCCAAGTCTTCCTCGGACGAGTCCGTGTTCTTGGAGGCATTTGAAGAGGGCCCATCTACCTCTTGGGTGTCCCCTCCTGCCGACCCCCTGGTGGACCTGATTACCACCAGGGCGTGGAAGGAACCGGACACCGTGGAGCCAATCCCAAAAAGGCCCGACCGTATACTTAGTCCCCCGGCTGACCGTGCCCATTGGAGTAAGGGGCCTCCGGTAGATGCCATGTTGACGGCAGCCACCAAGAGGGAACTTGCTCAGGAGAGTCCCTCAGTCCATCCCCCGAGCAAGGAGTCTCGGATGATGGACCGCTTGGGGAAGCAGATGTTTAGTTCAGCGACCTTCTCAGTAAGGGCGCTGAACTACCTGGCACATGTGATTAGGATGCAGCGCGATCTTATCAAGGAATACGCTGCATCCCCCCCCAGAGTCCATGTCGGAGGAGGACAAAGTTTTGCACTCCACCCGTATGGCCACTCTCAGGTCCGTCACTAATACCTCTATGCGGTTACTGTCCCATGCTACAGAAGGTGCCGCTAGAGCCGCAGGGGCAGGCCTAGTTACCAGACGTCAGGCCTGGCTCCGTCATTGCGATTTCACGGAGCCCTTCAAGGCGTCTTTTGCAAACGCCCCCTTCGATGGTTCTGCCCTCTTTGGCAAAACTGTTCGTGATACCTTGACCCAGAGCGAAAAGGACAGGAAGACGCTGTCTGCCGTCGGAATCCGCTTCTCTGTGCCCCAGAGGCCCTATTCTAGGAACCAAAAGGGCCAGAAGAAGATGTGGTTCCGGAAGTCGCAGCAATCCCAACCCGCTCCGAACAACCAGTCCTTCCGTGGCAGAGGAGGACAGGGAGGACGCCGCCCCAGGGGCAGAGGGGCTCCCAGGAACTTCGGGTCCAGAGAACCCTTCTCTGAACGGTCCGCGCAGCAGCCCTGAAGGGTTGCCCGGCTGCTCCACTCTGGAGGCAGTCGGGGGACGTTTTTCGGAGCACCTAGCGGCATGGGAGTCCATAACATCAGACCGCTGGGTCCTCCAAATCATATCCAGAGGTTACCGTATCCCATTTCGTCACATGCCAAAATTGAAGTCCCTCCCCGACGTTCCACCCGGTCAGTGGGAGGCCGCTTTGACAGAAATTGGCCATCTGCTAAAGAAAAGAGCCATCCAGCCCGTCCCCCCAGACCAGATCGGATCAGGGTTCTACTCCAGGTTCTTTTTAGTGCCGAAAAAGACGGGGGATCTAAGACCAATTTTAGACCTTTCACTCTTGAACCTGGCAGTTCCCAAGGAGAAGTTCCGAATGGTCACTTTGCAGTCTATTCTCCCCCTTCTGGGAGAAAATCACTGGATGTGCTCCATAGACCTCAAGGATGCGTACTACCACATACTAATGGACAGACGCTCCAGGAGGTTTCTCCGCTTCCGGCTGGAAGCCAGTCACTACCAATTCCGGGTCCTTCCCTTTGGTCTCACCACAGCCCCCAGGGTGTTCACCAAAGTATTAGCAGTGGTAGCGGCCCACCTGAGGCTTCAGGGGGTGCAGGTCTTCCCTTACCTGGACGACTGGCTTCTCACCGCTCCAACAAGGCATCTACTATTATTGGCGCGAGACTCCTTTCTCCATCTAGCTCCCCGTCTGGGCATCACAATAAATACAGGAAAATCAAACCTAGCACCCACGCAGTTCATAGATTTTATAGGTGCCAGGTTAGACACGAGATGGTTAAGAGCCTTCCTCACTGCGGACAGAATTCAGAATCTGCAGCTCCAGGTGCGGGCCATTCTCCACTCCAGCTCAGTTCCGGCGGAGTTGGTCCTGAGGGCTCTAGGGTCCATGGCGGCAGCGATAGGTCTTCTTCCTCTCGCCAGGTTCAATATGCGCATCCTTCAATGGACACTCCAAGTTCAGTGGTCGTATCTTGCTCTTCCTATGCATCATCCCATTGCGATCAGCAAGGCTTGCAAGCGGTCCCTCCTGTGGTGGCTCCACTCTCCGGATCTCCACGGAGGCCGCCCCTTTTGTGCTTCTCCCCCTCTCGCCACGGTGACCATGGATGCCTCCCGCCTCGGGTGGGGGGGGGCATTTTGCAGGCCGGACGGTCCAAGGCACGTGGAACGATTCAGAGACCTTACTGCATATCAATGTTCTAGAGATGAGAGCAGTGCTCTTAGCGTTGCTAGCACTTCAGGCCTTTCTTCCCTTGGGAACTATTACGATTCAGTCGGACAACATGTCTGTCGTCTGGTATATCAACAAGCAAGGAGAAACCAGGTCTTACCCTCTTTGTCGAGAAGCCATAAGAGTGTGGGAATGGGCAATCTCCACCAACCGCTTTCTCATAGCAACGCATATTCTGGGTCGGTCCAACATTCTTGCGGACAAACTCAGTCGCACCATTCTCACCCCTTACGAGTGGTCTCTCAATGCTCAGGTAGCGAAACGCATCTTCGCACGGTGGGGAACTCCTTGTTGCGATCTTTTTGCGTCTCCCTCAAACACCAAGTGCGACAGTTTTTTCACTCTAATACCTCCTCCCGGAGATACCCCAAGAGACGCTCTGGTGCATGCTTGGCCACCCGGTCTTCTTTATGCTTACCCCCCCTTGCCTCTGATGCTCCAAGTTCTTCAGAAAGCCTCTCGGTTGGTGTGCAGAATGATTCTCATTGCCCCATTTTGGCCTCGACAGATCTGGTTCCCTTTCCTAAGGTCTCATTCAGTGAATCCTCCTTGGATTCTAGATCCCATTCCGGATCTGATATCTCACCCTTCCCGCTTATCAGCCCCGAATCTGGACAACCTGAAGCTGACTGCTTGGCTGCTCCAGTTCCACTCCTGATCAGGACTCCCGGTATTTCGTCTCCAGTTAAAGCCATCCTGGTGGCGGCTCATAAACCATCCACCAGGAAAGTTTACCGCAGCAAGAGGAAACGGTTCTCCATGTGGGCGGAGCGGCAAGGTCTAAACCCCTTCACAGTTCCCCTTCCTCAGGTGCTTGACTTCTTAAACACTCTTTTTAATGATGGTGCCAGCAGTTCTATGGTCAAAGTGCAACTTGCGGCAATTTCTCATTATCATATTGGTCACGACTCCAGTCCACTGATGTCTGCCAAATTGTGTAAGATTTTCCTAAAAGGTACTTTTCTTCTCAGGCCCCCTGTAAAGCAAGTGGTTCCCCCTTGGGACCTTTTATTGGTCCTTCAGGCCTTGACCGCTCCCCCCTTCGAACCTGCGGCAACGGTAGATCTGAAATTTTTATCTTTCAAGACGGCCTTTTTAGTAGCAATTACCTCGGCCAAGAGAGTTTCAGAACTTCAAGTCTTATCAGCCAAGCCTCCTTACTTGGTCTTTCATCCGGACCGTGTATACCTCAGGACCAACCCGTCCTTTCTTCCTAAGGTAGCTTCTGAAGCAAATATTAATCAATCCATTAACCTCCCTGTTTTCTTTCCTAAATATCAAAACAAGGGTGAATACAAGCTTCATTCCTTAGATGTTCACAGGCAACTTAGATTTTATCTAAACAGGACAGCTGGTCATAGGCAATCCGACCAGTTGTTTATTTCCTTTGCTAAATTTAATTTGGGCAAGCCAATTTCCAAAGTCTCATTGTCACGCTGGATTTCGCAGTGCATCTTATTGGCTTATCAAGCTTCTGGAAGGCCCGCACCGGAGGGAGTACATGCCCATTCAACCCGGTCAGTTTCTACCTCGGCGGCCTTTAAGGCTAGGATTCCTCTGGATGATATTTGTTCAGCAGCCACTTGGGCTTCATCTCATACCTTTATTTCCCACTACAAGTTGGATATTACATCTAGGGGTAGAGCATCCTTTGGCTCCACGGTGCTCCAGAATATCCTTCCATGATGGCCGCCCAAGATTCAGGTAGCTGGGGACTCTGTCCCACAGGTTGCAGACAAATGAATCTCCTACTTCAGATTTAGAAGTTATGTACTCACCATAACGTTCCATCTGAGTAGGTGTATTCATTTGTCTGCAACCATCCCGCCCTCCTATCCCCCTGGCCTTTTCAGTTTCCTGCATATTATGTGTTACCCTTTTCAGGGTATTTATATTGTTGGCAAACTCGATCTGAGGTGATGTAGGGAGAGCAGGGCATTATGGGTGAGGGGAGGAGCTGAGAGCTCAGATCCATAGCTGGAAAACCATGCCGGTTCGGATCCGATATCGGATCCATAACCCACAGGTTGCAGACAAATGAATACACCTACTCAGATGGAACGTTATGGTGAGTACATAACTTCTAAATCCTGTGTGTAAGTATATGTGAAATTCTTCTGGGCTAGCTTGTCCACTGCTGCCTTGTTGTTTACTACTGTTACGTGAGTACCCAATAATGGAAAATAAAGTTGATCTCTTTTAACAATAATTTCCGTTAGTAATGTTTGGAATAAATTTAAGGGATACCCTCTTTCTAAAAAAAGATTTTTGAGAAAATCCGCTTCCTCCAGGAAAAGTTGTGTGTTACTGCACATTCTCGATGCTCTAATGAGCTGTCCCTTGATAATGCCTCTTTTAATATAGGAGGGGTGGCCACTTTCGAAATGCAAAAATGTGTTAGAGTAGGTCCCCTTTCTATAAATTTTTGAAAGAAAGCCTGTTCCACTGGGATCTTTTGTTAATAATACATCTAAATGTAGAGTATTGTCACTAATTTCATATGTAAAAGTAAGAAAATCAGTTGACTTGTTAATATGATCCATGAAAACCAAAAATTGCTCTCTAGAGCCATCCCACAGAATGCATATATCATCTAAAAATCTTTTATAGAATTTTATATGCTGTCTCCAAATTGATGAGTGAATGTATACTGTTTCCCATTTATGTAATATGATATTTGCATAGGCAGTGGCGCAAGGTGCGCCCATTGCCACACCACTCCTTTGTCTGTAGAATTCTCCATTGCTGAAGATAAAATTGTTATGCAAAACCGTGTCCATAAACTCGATTATTAAATTAGTTAAATTGTTGCTAAGACCTGATTCAACAGCTAACATCTCTCCAACCAATCTAAACCCTGAGTGTGGGGTACACTGGGAAACAGCTCTCCAATGTCTATAGTGACTAGCAGTAAGTTAGTATTGTTGACCTCGACGGAACTATTGAGTTTCGATTACAGCAACTTGACTTTTGGCTTGAAAATTTATTGGTACACTTTTTTCGTTGCTTGTCCTTGTCGTTTGGATCAGAAAGGTCTTTCACTGACTTTTTCTTGGTTTGCTTTTTGTCTTCATTGGTTGGTTGTTTCAATATGGCTGAGGACCTATCAGCTCCTGACTTCGAGGACACTCCTATAGCTCTCCGTGAAGAGCTTGATGAATCACCCGTTACTAGAAGGGAATTCAACGAGGTATTAACCCTTCTAACTCAACTGAACAAAAAGCTGGTGGATTCTAACAGGGTAGGTGGTTTTTCCATCCCCTGTAACCAGGAACATTTGCCCAGTAAAGAAAAGAATGGTGCACAACTAACTGAGCCGAAGGGTGTTTCTGCAAGGAACTTGTCATCGGTAAAAGAAAAGGCACCAAGTTGTTCACGAAGCAATAGCGGCTACAATGGAGGGGACCAGCTTTACGAAATTCAGGACAATAATTTTTGTTTTAAAACATGGGCTGAGCAACAACCGCAGCTTAAACCAGGTACTGTTGATGCTCATATAGAGCAGCTTGACAGCAAGCTTGATGTGTTCAAAACTAAGTTATACGCATATAAGAATGCGCAAATGGAAATAAATTATTTAAATGAATGTATAAGGGTAGAGCATGTGCCTAAGGGTTTGCGGTGTTTCCGCTTTCCCAATAACGCTTACCAGGGCTCCGAATTATATTCTAACTTAACAGAATTGTTTAACAAGACCGGTCTTGAAATGTTACAGCTCATGGTGAATGATTACTCGAAGAAAGCAAATTGTATTTTAAATGAATTAACTAGGTTAGATGAAAAAATAACAATAAATGAAAATTTTCTGGCATATAAAAAAACATATAGTGATACCTTTGCGGAAGTTGATGCATATTGTTTGAAAGTGCTAGAGAGAAAATCTAAGAAGTTAGAAAGAGACCTGTACGAATACGGGCAAGGGCTAGCATACCCAACCCCAATCAGAAGCAGGAGGGCTGAAGTTGATTCACAGAACATAGAGGAATTTTATGAACAGCATGATAATTTTCATCAAGATTTGCCCAGAAGGAGTGAGCGTATCGCCCAAAAGGGAGTTAACCCACCACAGGGTTTTCAGGTTCCCCAGGGCAGGCCAGGGGTGAAAACGAACTTTCACCAACAACGTGGTTGGGGGAGGGGGCGCTCTTAGAAGAAGTTAACATGAATTCTAGCACATGCAATGTTTTCAGTATTGAAGATGAAGTTTCTTCTTGTAAAGTTATTAGTAGGAAAAACTTTACAATTTTTAATTACACAGATTTGATAGTTAATTCGAGTTATTTTGATTTATTTACCAAAGGGTTGCATTATGTTCCATTTAGACCCAGTTACCTACCCAAACTGTTAATAGAATTTAAAATGTTCATTAGAAATTTAAATTTATCCTTACTTTTAAAAAATCAAGAACACTGCACTAGTGTATTGAGTAGGACAAGTACTTTTAATCCTCCCACCCACCCAACTTTAAAAGTCTTTAAGGATATGGTGGAAAGAGTTTGGAGAGACAATTTAGACAAACGCAAACTGGAGCAACCAGCTAATTTCCCTTTACCCCTGCAAGCAGTTATAGATACCATTAAGGCTGAAAAAGTACGTGTAATGAAACCGGATAAAGGGGGAGGCATTGTACTTATGTACCAACAGGATTATGATAATCATCTACATGACATGCTACAAAATGCTAGTATTTACAAATCAGTTTCGTTCAATGAGTTAAACATTTCATTAGATAAAATTAAATATTCTCTGCACGATCACCTAATGCAGGGTGTCATTGATGAAAAATTACATAATTATTTGTTGGTGCCAAAACCCAGAACCCCTACAATCTTTGGTATTCCCAAAGTACACAAGGGGCTTAACCCACTGAAATTCAGGCCCATTGTAGCGGGGGCCGGTGGTATTAATGAGCCTCTCAGTAAATTTGTGGACCACCATCTGAAAAATTATGTAACCAGTTTGCCTTATGTGTGTAAAGACTCCTGGGAGTTCTTGTCCACTCTTTCCGTCGAGGTCAACAATACTAACTTACTGCTAGTCACTATAGACATTGTAGAGCTGTTTCCCAGTATACCCCACACTCAGGGTTTAGATTGGTTTGGAGAGATGTTAGCTGTTGAATCAGGTCTTAGCAACAATTTAACTAATTTAATAATCGAGTTTATGGACATGGTTTTGCATAACAATTTTATCTTCAGCAATGGAGAATTCTACAGACAAAGGAGTGGTGTGGCAATGGGCGCACCTTGCGCCACTGCCTATGCAAATATCGTATTACATAAATGGGAAACAGTATACATTCACTCATCAATTTGGAGACAGCATATAAAATTCTATAAAAGATTTTTAGATGATATATGCATTCTGTGGGATGGCTCTAGAGAGCAATTTTTGGTTTTCATGGATCATATTAACAAGTCAACTGATTTTCTTACTTATACATATGAAATTAGTGACAATACTCTACATTATTTAGATGTATTATTAACAAAAGATCCCAGTGGAACAGGCTTTCTTTCAAAAATTTATAGAAAGGGGACCTACTCTAACACATTTTTGCATTTCGAAAGTGGCCACCCCTCCTATATTAAAAGAGGCATTATCAAGGGACAACTCATTAGAGCATCGAGAATGTGCAGTAACACACAACTTTTCCTGGAGGAAGCGGATTTTCTCAAAAATCTTTTTTTAGAAAGAGGGTATCCCTTAAATTTATTCCAAACATTACTAACGGAAATTATTGTTAAAAGAGATCAACTTTATTTTCCATTATTGGGTACTCAGTAACAGTAGTAAACAACAAGGCAGCAGTGGACAAGCTAGCCCAGAAGAATTTCACATATACTTACACACAGGATGCTGTATTTATTGAGAGTACAATTAGAAGTTTTTGGCCTATAGTGACCATGCAAGATGAAATGGCAAGTAAGTTGCCCACTAGTATTGGGTTCATTAGGAAAAGGAATACCAACCTTAAAGGTGTTTTTGAACAAAAGTTGCAGGTCAAACAAGTGGACGGAGTTAACACACCTACTGATTCATTTGGCACATTCAAATGTGGTCGATGTAATCAATGCCCCTGCATTCTACAAACAGACGAAGTATCTATTCCCTCTAGGAACATCACTTTGAAAGCAAACAACAGATACTCTCTTAATTCTGCTGGAGTAGTGTACATAGGGTTTTGCTAAATCTGTCCAGCTTTTTATGTTGGCAAAACTGATAGGCCTTTAAAGCGCAGGATTTATGAACATTTATACGAGATTGGTAAAAATAAACAAACTAATGCCTTTTACAAGCATCTTTTGGTATGTCCAGAAATGTCTTTAAAATTTTTTGTCATTGAGAAAATTCAGCAAGATCAAAGGGGTGGTGACTGGGAAACTCTTCTTGAAACCAGGGAACTAGTTTGGCAGTTAAAATTAAATGCAACAAAACACCCGGGACTTAATGACAGCATTAGTTTGGCATCCATTCTTAAAAAGAGAAGAAATAAGCTTTAATATATTTTGTTTTTAAGCATTTTAAATAGACACATTATGAACACTGGTTGCTAATTGTTTAGTAACACACATTTTAGTATTTATCTTAGCATGTTGCACTCTTGGCTATTTGACATTATGTTGGTTTGGTTTTTTTGTCCTTGGTCCAACACACAATGTTAAATGAAAATTAGTGGACCAATTTATAGATGTAAAATAACAATTTCTTTTTAACAGCATAGTGGGGTGTTTCATACTATCTATTTAATAATTTTTTAAGTAAACTTAATGTTTTTTAAATATTTTAAAGTCTAAGGAGCGTTCTGTGTTTTTTGTAGGTTAGGTAGTGGTGAACAACATTTTTAGGCATTTGTTATGAATGCATTTGATAACTATCTTTCAATTTTTTACCATCAAAGTTTTAACCAATCATTGTATTAACATTGCCAATTAATCAATTGCATTTCCAACTATAAAAATGCTGGTGATTTCTATTGTCTTTGTTACACTTGAAAAAGCCTGGTAAGACCAGGCGAAAGCGCTCGTGTTTCTTTTGTCTGTTCGTGGGTTATTAAAGCTTTTTGCTGCATTTTGGACTCCACTGGATTCTTATTTAATGAACTATTGAGTTTCGATTACAGTAACTTGACTTTTGGCTTGAAAATTTATTGGTACACTTTTTTCGTTGCTTGTCCTTGTCGTTTGGATCAGAAAGGTCTTTCACTGACTTTTTCTTGGTTTGCTTTTTGTCTAGAGCTAATGTGCCTGGGGTTGAGATGTTGATAGACTGAACAAGATGTTGGATAGAATCTGGTACTGTAAGTATGGTTGATGGTGGAAGGATTTACAGCTGGGGTGATAGTATGGCCTTTTGGGACCTGAAATCCCTTGAGAAACTGGTTTTCATACAAGGTAAGGAGGTATGGTGTGAACAAGAGGTGTAGTAAAGAGGAGTATATCATTATCTGTGATTCAGCTAGTGAGTTAAGGAACTGTTTTACCTGGTGATGCAACACCAGAAGATAGAGTGGCGAGGTAAAGGTACTGGAAGGGGGATGGGAGAATGCCAGATGAAAGCTAATAGGTGCTATTAAAATGTAGGTAGTAGAATGGGGGTGGGTGGACTTATCCCAGATGAAAGCAGATAGGATCTAGAAAGTGGGGAGTGGCTATAGTACTATAAATTTAGAGGTACTGGGGGCGGGAAGGAATTGGGGGCAGGGAGGGCAGCGAAGCGAGCCCGAGGGTAGCGGGGCTATTGCAGTTTACAAGGTTTCCTAAGGTGTCCTAAAGCTATAAGGTAAGTATTACAGCTTTTAATGTAAGAGTCAATTTATTTCAGTTACAGGGGAAGGAGGCAACCTTGTATGTATATATGTGTGTATATATATATATATATATATATATCTATATGGATTCACTTCAGAAGCTCGAAATACTGAAATTTCAAATTTCAGTATCTCGAGCCCAAGAAGCCGAATCCACTTAACATACATACATACAAATGCACACAAAACACCACCACACAAGCTACATTCTCCTCGCACACACACATCACAACAACAAAACACACTGACAAGCACCACAGCCCCTACCCAAACCCCTTAACACACACTTACTGAATACATGACCACAGAGGAAGTTTAGAAGCGCGAAATTCAAAACCTCTGGTATTCGAGGTTTTAAGTTTCATGCTTCTTAACTTTTGCTATTATGTGAATTTGGCTTCTTGGGCTCGAAATACTGAAATTCGAGATTTCAGTATTTCAAGATTCTGAAGGGAACCCGTATATATACATAAAATTACTCTTGCTTGGTCCTTCCATTTTTCCTAATCCCTCATCTCTCTCTTTTCCTTTTTTTTTTTTAATAGATTAGGACAGATACCTTACACAAGCTTACTGGCCTACCCTGCCTGGAAACTACTTGCACAAAAGACCCATTTGAAGACTGCCTCTCTCTATTTTGTTTAGGTGTAATTTTGAAAGTATGTCCTGTTAAAGTTTATTATTTTATATTTTACCAGTAGTGTTTTTTATTCTCTTTTTTCCCCTTGGTTGCTGCCTCCTTCACATCACCAGGCTGCTTCCTAGTCCTCCATCTTCCAACTACTCTGTTTTTTCCCCTCCCCTGCCTTTTACAAGAAACTCTTGCTCTTAAGACAGCTATCTTCTCTGCTCCCATCTCTTTCTATTTTCTCTCTCTAGCCTGCCCTCCCGCAGTACTCTATCCTGCTGACCTTTGGTAGCTTTTCTTACTGTTATTTCTCCTTCCATTCTGTCCTGTTGCAGTCTGTCTTCCCCTATGCCTGTTTCTTTACTTATTCCCAGTCACTCCTGGCTCCTCTTATACTTAACTTACCAGCTTCACTGATTGTTTTTCTTGAGGTTCTGAAGCTCCTGCTGGTCTAGCCCCACTCCATTCGCCCTCGCTACGCTCGGGCTCACTTCACTTCCCTCCCCTTACCCCCATTCCCACTCACCCCCACTTCAGTTACATTTATACTATCCACACCCCTCCCCTTCCTGTCCAGATCGACCACTCACTCATCACTTTTGCCTATCACTAATCCCTCCCCTTCCTGTCCCCTCATATTTCACCTCCTGCCTGATATTTCCCATCTCTTACACCATCACTACTTACTTTACTTCCTCCTCTCCCAAAGCAGTTTATACTCTTACTCCCTCCTACACTCACCACATAAGTAAACATGCTACTTCTATACCTAACATTACCAAGCTTACCTCTGCTCGCAAGTCTAACCTCCTGTCATAAAAACCTTTCCCAGCCTTTCCTATACTCTTTTACCACATGTACTCTCAAACCTTCCCCTCCATCTCACCCCATCTTAATCTCCCCATTTCTCTTCAACTTCACCTTTTACTGCTATCATAAACTGATTATACATAAGAGCTACGCTCTCTCCTATAAACCCAAGCCAAAATGTTACCACCAGTTTTTCTTACTAACACATTCTACCTCACTTCCCAGCAACATACTTCTCGCTGGTGATATACACCCAAATCCAGGCCCACCCTCTCTTCCCCAAAACGTTACACACACCATCAGCTCCTCCACCCACCCATCATCCCACCTCTCACTCCCTCCTCATCCTCCCTCATATCAAACCTCACAACACACACACCTCTCTATCTACCCCTTAAATATACAAAGCCTCACTAACAAAATCACTGAACTACATGCCTGGGTTGCCCAAACCACCCCTCACATCCTAGCCTTATCTGAAACCTAGTTAAAACCCCACATAACTAACAATGAAATACTGCCACCAGGCTATAATATCTATCGCTACGATACTGTCATCCTAGGCGATGTTAACATCGACTGGACCAAAATTTCTACTGACTCTCCACAGCTCAGTATCAATCTTCAGGGATTCCACCAACTAATAACATCCCCCACTCACCTGCACAATACCATGTCTTCCAATTCTACCATTGACTGGATTCTCACCAACGCACCTACCCTTTTCCACAGTCCAACTACCTTGGCAAACTCTGAGTGACCATCTTCCTTCTACCATCCTACGACACTCTACCCAAGCAGCAAAGCCTCACTCTTATAGAGACTGTCGTAAACTTAACTTCAGTACCACCAAATTCAACTCAATCCTGTCTAGTATTGACTGGTCCATCCTCAAACTAATTCCGCTGAATGAAGCTGTTCACAAATGTAATAGCATATTCCTTGATATCCTCAGCTCCGTTGCCCCTTGTAGACATATTCAAATCAAATCTAACTCTGTCCCCTGGCTTTCTAAAGAAACTAAATCTCTTCATGCATAAACGAGACAATACTTTGAAAGCCTGGACTAAGACTAAACCTTCCCTGTTTTACAAGTATAAAGATCTTAGGAAACTTGCAAAAGACATGTCTGTAAGGACAAAAAAAATCATACTATAACTCTCCCCTGAATAACTGCAAAACCAATACACAGAAATTCTGGTCCACCTTAAAGAAAATTCTCAATCTCTGGTGCCCTTCTAATCCCTCCTGTCTCCCAAACAACACTCCTCTAGAAACTGCTACCAACTGCTACCCTTCCCAACATACAGTTCATCGACACTGTCCAGAAACTTGCACCATCAAATTCCAACACAATTTCCACCTTTCTCTCTCCTGAACCATATAAAACCAGACTAGGTGGGGGTTGTGCCCCCCCACTAACTATATATACTAACTCCAGGATTGTACTACAGTGGGGAAAATGGCATATACCTTTCACTTACCGTAGAGTAGTCTACATGCTGCCACTACTATGCCCTTTTCCCCACTGTAGTGCAATCCTGGAGTTAGTATATATAGTTGGGGGGTGCGGGGGGCACAACCCCTCACACCTAGTCTGGTTTTATATGGTCCAGTTTAAAATTTAGTATGTTGAAATTAAGTGTTATGGGTTTCAGTTAAGTGACTTTTCAGTCTTTTGAAATGTCAGTCTTATGGTCTCAGTCAAATGAGGTTCCTATCATATGATAGGGATCCATATCCATAGATATATATATATATATATATATATATATATATATATATATACACATATATATTTGTGTGTATATGAGCTGTAACTGTGGAGCTCTAAAATATTCCTTCAAATCAGGAAATCTTAAAGCACCTTGTTCTATTGGAAGGATCAAGTTGTCCCTTGTGACCCTTACTCTCTTCCACTCCCAGATAAATTCCTTCAACTTTCTTAATTATTGTCCACAACGTTTTCTCTGGTTAATGAATGTATGTTTGACCTATACAAAAAAATTAAATTTTATTTATTTATTTTACATTTGTTTACCGGGAAGGTCCAGCTGGGCAAGTGCCCGTTTTCAGTGGAGGCCCGGGGAGAAAAGCTCCAAGTAGTACAATGATAGTTTGAAAGTCTACAATATATTCTTATATAATCTGGTGTATAACAATTCAGACAATTCAACTTGCCATCGCCCATAAGATACTTTATCAACCTGCCAAAACACCCATACTATCTACTGTTATTCACCCCTACCATAACCTGAAGACTCTTAGATCCTCACAAAATCTTCTTGTAAATATCGGCAAAGCAAACAATAAGGCCGGAGACTCTCTCTTCTCTAATGCTGTCGGAAAAGCCTGGAACCTGCTTCCTTCCGAACTTTCTACACTTCCCTCTATAATTCTTTTTAAAAAGAACCTAAAGTTTTTCCTCAAAACACATTGGATGTACCCATGTACGAACCCCGACTGTGACCAACTAGCTCTTGATACTTGATTCAACCCTACCTTCTCAACCCTGCTTTTACTTCATCTTAACATCTACTGATCCACTTCTCCATCATAGTATTACTTCCTACTGTAAAAAAAAAAAAATATTGGACATGTTTTACTACTAGATGTATTGCGTAACTGCTACTTCTTTTAACTTTCTTTTTATCTACACTTGTACATTATGCTATTATTCTTTCTGAATGCTTATTTGTAACTGTATTTGTACTAAGTCAAGTCTAATACTCTGCATTTTTATACATTATTAATATGTGACCAGTTAAAGTTTATCTCCTTTACTGTGAATGTATTTGCATTATAAACATTTATTACTTTTGATGAGAAATTATTTTGAACTGTTTAGAGCTTATCTCCCCGGGCCTCTACTGAAAATGGACATATATGCAGCTAGACTAGCCCGGTCAACAAATGTAAAATAAATAAATAAATAAAAAACACTGCGACAAACAGTGAATAAGTAATTGAATATGAGTTATATCAATAATAGCTTTTGTTGAGTTTACAGTACATATATAAGCACACTTGTATTTCCAGTACATACTACCTATTGTTCAGAAGTAAGCACACATGTAGTATTTACAATATAAGATTGTTGTGTCTTTCGGCTTTTCCTGGTTAGGGGTCGCCACAGCGGAACTCCGGTCCGCTAATGATTAGCAGTAGATTTTTATGTGCCGAGTTGCCAGCTCTGACGCACAGTCTTCAACGAAGGTACGCCCATTCACGCATGTCTCCACACAGATGATGCTTCAGCTGAGAATCGAACAGGACAACTTCTTACTGTGAGGCGACAACGCTACCACAGCACCACCACCGCAGCTATGATAAATATTGAGAGAGTGTACATTATTCCTTTTGTGAGGGTACAGTGTTAGCTGTTAGACTGGAGAGCAGTCATGCTGAGTTATACAAAGGTAGTGAGAGTGAGGTTGGTGTTTAGGTGATGCTTAGCCTGGGGGATGGTGGGGGCAGAGCCAGGATTTTGATAGGTGAGATTTTAGGAGTGCTTTGAATTGTCCTGGAGTGGAACACGAGGCAAGAGCAATTAGGAGGGTGTTCCATAGTTTAGCAGTATAGTTAGAGAAGAGGCCTTCCCCAGCTGAGTTCTTTGTTCTAGAAACCTGTAGTAGGTATTTGTTATCAGAGTGGAGGGGTGTAGGAGCTGAATAAGGCTGGATTAGTTGGCTGAGGGCTGTTTAGTTTGAGTGATGAATAATTTGGTGGGCTAGGCTTAGTTGGTTAAAGTGTAGGAGATGTGGAAGTTAAGCCAATTGAGCTGTTTTAGGGATTGGCAGTGATGTTACCTGTACGTTGATTTTGTGGCATATTTGGAAATTTTAGTATAGCAGGCCTCTAATTTATTAAGGCTTGATTTATGTAGGTTGATGAGGATAGGGGATGCGTATAGTAGTGTAGATAGTAGGTGGGCTCTGGCCATGGTAATTCTTTCTGAAGGTGTTAGAAACTGGGCATTCCTGTACAGGAGGCCTAGTTTCTTGTGGACCTTTTTGATTGTTTGGTCTATATGGATGTCGAATTTTAGATTGTTGTCTGTTACTATCCCCAGTAGTTTGGTGTGGGTGGTAGGAGAGATTATAGTGTTATTCTTAAAGTAAATGTTGAAGGTTGGGGGGCAGGTTGCAGTTCTAGTGGGATAAAAGATTAGGAGGTTAGTTTTGTTGGGATTAAGTATCAGGTTTGAGTTGGTTAGCCAGTTTTCCACTGAGAGGAAAGTGTCTTGTGTAAGGTTTTGGAGGGTTGTAAAGGAAGGGGCTGCACAGATCAGGGGTGAGTCATCAGCATATTGGATTAGGCTGGCTTTGGGGGTAGCAGTGTATAGGTGTTTGGTAAAGAGTGAGAATAGGAGAGGTCCAAGGATGGAGCCTTGTGGGACCCCGATTGTGGAGGGTGTGAGAGAGAGTTTGTTGCCTTCGAATGGCTTATTGTCTGTCTGTTAGGTAGCTTTGGAACCAGTTAAGAGTTGCAGTATTAATATTTAGGGAGGAAAGGACTTGCATGAGTTTGTTGTGGTTGACCATGTCAGAGGCTTTTGACAGGTCCAGGAATAAGGCTGATACAAATACGGAGTTGTTTCTAAGTTGGTTAACTTTGTTGATAAAGGTTAGGACGGTTGATGTGCTATGTGTAGGATGAAAGCCATGCTGGGCACTAGATAGTGGGTTATGTGAGGTGAGATATTTCATGAGCTGTGTGTGCACTATTCTTTCTAAGATCTTGGATAGGGGAGAAAGAATGGCAATAGGACGGTAGTTAGTAAGTTCTTAAGAGGTCCCCCCTTTGAGGAGGGGTATTATGTGTGACAATTTCCAGATAAGAGGGTACCTGTGATTCAGCTAGAGATCTGTTAATGAGTATTGTTATTGGATAGGCAATGGCTTCTGCTGCAATTTTGAGATAGTCAGCTGGCAGTTTGTCAGCGGCTGTTGTTGTAGGTCTTAGTTTTTTCAGATGCTTTTTGATATAGTTGGTGGATATTGGGTGTAGTTTAAATTGGGTCGATGTATCCTGTGGGGCTGAAACATTGCTTGTATCTGGGGAAGTATTTGTGATAGTTTTTGTTGGCTAGATTTAGAATGGTTTCTGTGAAGAAGTTGTTGAATTGGGTGGCTATGCTGTCACTACTCGGAGTTGTTTTTGGGGTGGGAGTAGCAATATTACCTGGTTGTAATATGTTTTTTTACTGCGGTCCAGAATTTTTATGGATGTTTTTGGTGCTTGTTTTAGATACTTGGGTAGTAATTGGTTTTGTCTATTTTCACTTTTTGGCTTTGTTTCTAAGTTGCAGGAAGGTTTGTTTAGTGGTATTGGATTTGTTTTTATATTACAGTGACCAGGGACTGAAAACATTTTTATTGCTTGTATTTTACTAGCAAGAACTTCTAGTTTCTCAATTTTTGGACTACCTTTTGTTTAGTCTCCTCCCATGTAGCTGTAGCGTAGCTGCCATAACAGATACCGTTTTAATCTTGTTGTGTCCCCGTAATATGGGTATAGCTGAACCATGGATGATTCCGTTTTGATACCTTTTAGGCACTTGTTGTTTGAGGGTGTACAGCAAGTATTTAAGAAGGTGAGAAAACCTGCAAATTGAAAATCCTACTTTTACAAATGGAAGCAGTTTTCTAGGTGATTCCTAGCCAATAACAGAGGTCCTTAAAGGGTTTTGAAAGATTTGTGTGAGCTACATAGAGGCGGTTTGTCATACGCTTCTGATAAAGTGCATCGTGCAACCAACTCAGTTTATCTGCCAATGGTTCTCCCTCTTTTGTCTTTGTGATCAAGCAGTTAATGCAAGGAATGTTGCATGTCAAGCCCCCTCAAAAGCAAATTCTTCCTCCCTGTAATCTCATATTTCTTCTTGAAAAATTGACCTTGCCTCCTTTTGAACCTGCCTGTCAGGCTTATTTATGGTTCATTACTTTAAAGACTGTTTTACTTATTACTCTGACATCTGCAAGGTGAATCTTTGAGGTGCAAGCTCTCATGGTGAACCAGTCCTGTCTGATTTTTCAGAAGGACATAGTTGTGTTGTGTATTAATTCATCGTTTGACACTAAAGTTGATTCTAAATTTGAAGAAAGCCATTACCCCCCCCCCCCACCCCCGTGTTCCATCCTGATCCAAAAAACAAGAGAGAAAAGGTTCTACATACCTTGGATGTGCATAGGCAGCTCTGGTACTACCTTAAAAGCCCTTTAGAAATGATGAACATCTATTTGTCTCGTATATAGGGACTAAGAAAAGTCAACCTGTCTCTAAATAAACTATTACATGATGGCTGCTCTCTGCTATTGTTTCCTGCTACTCCCACCATGGTAAATCTCTTCCAGATAAAGTTAAAAATCATGCAACTAGGACCTTATCCTATTGGATGGTATATTGGAAATGGATGGACTCTAGAAACATTCTAGTGGCAGCAACCTGGTCTTCTGTTCATTCCTTCACAAAGCATTGCAAACTGGATTACTTTTTAGGGTTCAAAGCAGGCTTTGCTAGGACCATTCTTCAGTGGCTCCTGGATTCTTATCCTTCCTCCTTCAGGTTAGGGGAAGCTTTGGGAATGTACCCAAAATGCCATTGAAGCTGTGGGGAATGATTAACAGTGAGCAGTTACTTAAGTCTGTCTTGTAACTGTAGGTGTTCGAATTTCTCACTGCATCAGTAGCAACACCAACCCACTATTCCCTGTATTGTGCATAGTTGAGATTGGTTTCAACTTCTTTGATTTGGTTATTGGTGGATTTGTTTTTTTTTTTTTATATTGTATTGTTATTGCTTGCAAATTTACACTTGCTAGACAAGTCTGACTGGGTACTTTCCTGTCCTTTTTGTGTAAGCAAAAAAGTCTCAACACTCGCTTCCTGTGACAGTTGAAGGCTTCCCTCTCAATATATGCTCAGTCAATGAGCTGTCACAAGAAGAGAGAGGAAGGGGAATCTGAGATTTTGAAAGCTGTCCAGTACTGGATTACCCTGGCAGATACCCTGAAATTCCACTGAGGTAGTGTAGAATTTGAACATTTACTGTTACGGGTAAGTAGGACATCTGCATCTGTATTTTGAACCTTGGCATAATTAAATCTTCCATGTATCTCTCCATGTGTGCTCTTTCATGGTGTCCACACCAGTGTGCTTCAACCAAATTTTCATAACATCTCCAAAAAATCACTAATATTTATGTTCGGTCTTTGGTTATTTTTATTGTCAAAGGCTTCCTAAGTATGGCGACAACCATTTCTACTTTCTGTTGCCTAAGTTTTAGTGCTCTGGAATTATTAAAAATAGTTGCTTAACAGCAGTCTTACTAAAAAAAAAAACAAAAAAAAAAAACTGTACATCTTGAACCAAGTTACAAAAACTGACTGACGTGTCAAGCGTGCAACTAAACATGAATTTGAGACCTGTAGTTTGACAGTCTTGAAATAAAAGTTTTGATTACTAACATAAATTCAGTTTAGTTTAGCACTGTGTTTTATTCTTTGCTTTTTAGTTTTATTTTAAGTAGGAGACTTAAACCATAGAGCCTCTTTTCACTTGTGACCAAGTTACAATACAACAGAGAGAGGACATGCTTATTTCTGTTGACTCATAATGTTAGTAAGGTTGTCTTGTGGAATGTAACATAATAATATGCATTGCACTGTTGCCTGCCCTGTAGACACTGCCTTGTTCTCATGCATTTATGGCTAGTGCATATATACCAGAAGTAAAAGTGGGGATGGTGTCCTCCTGTCTATGACCCTTTCATTGAAGAGCTTTATGTAGGTGCAAGTAGAGAGTGACTGTTTAATTGAGCATATTGTATACATTTGTAATAAAAAGTTATTCATTTTTATCATTTCATTAATTTTTTAGATTAGTTGAAGTTTTTTGTATTTATTTATTTTCATTGGGGATGTAGTTGGTATTTTAACTAAGTTCTACTTTGGATTTCAAGAGACTGAATTTTCAGTGCCGAAGGTCCTTCACTTTTCTCTACAGGTGTACAGTCAGTAGCAGTTTGTTTAAAGTAAGGGGTTATAGTAGGTGCATGGGATTTGCCCACTCCCAAAAATATATATATATATTGCTCAATGATTTATTTTTGTGTGTTTATGTATGTTTGTATTTAAATAATAGTGTGTTTTTGTAGTGGTTTGTTAATTTGATGGTTTGACCATTAATCGGTGGACAATGGAGCCAGAAAAGAGATGAGTTATCTCCTGTACGTGTGCTTTTTCCTTTGCCTTGAAGTAGTAACTTCAACTTATCCTGGAAAGAACCTTAAGCTTGAAAAGTTCCTTGGTGGTGGTAGTGACTGAGTTCCATATTCTAAAGTCTGGAATGAGGAAAGCTTTAGACATGCATTTTAATGCAAGCTAGAGAATGTCAGGAATATTCAAAGCTGGTGCACTATACTCTGGTTTCCGTTTCATTGATTTGCGTCAGAGCTCTATAATAAGCTTCTAAAAATCAATTTGTCAAGTAGGAGCATAATTTTAAGACTTACTGGAAAATTACAGTGCTTCAAGAAAAGCTGTGCTTTGAACTGTTTAATAGAAATGCAGGGCCTGTTTTGACTTGACTGCATTCGTAATAAGTTACTTGCAGAAGTTACAGCTGCACTGCCAGGGCACAATCCTCTGTAGGAAATAGTATTGCCATTACCCTGAAGCCCACCTTGTGTCCCTAGTTTAAAGATTTGCTACTATTTAACATGACAAGCAGTGTGTGTGCTTCTTGTTTATTGCCTCATGAATGTGACAACAAACTATACCAAACTGATTAATGAATCCATCTACTACAGAGTATCATGTTTTGTCTGTGTATATTTTATCAGGAGGTATTGTCCTTTTTTTGGAGTAGGCAAGCACACATAGATATTCTTCATGTCGTCGTATTGCCATACATAGAAACATAGCTCACTGACTCACTATAGTATTTCATTGTCTTTGTGCTTCATATTTTGGGTAATAATCCTACCCTGTGGGCAGTATGCTGGTCCCATTTTAGAGTGCCAGAACTTTGTCGTGCTTCACATTAGCTGCTTGTAAATACAGGCTGTGTGCTAAAATCAGTTTTATTATTTTTCTAGAAACAGTTTTAAAGCAGAAACTGTTTTTCATAAGGGGCAGGTAAATAGAACTTGTTTCAATTTTAAACTGTTTTAGATATGCCTTTGACAGAACATATATCATGTGAAGCAGTTTTGTGAAAGCAGGCCTGTGCACTTGAAATTTTACAGAAGTAAGTACATTTTGAGATCATTGCTTTTTAAGCTTTAAATACGTAAATAATAACGTAGTTATGCATACAGTAATAGAAAGAAGAGAAAAAGAATCAACATTTTTTTCACGCAGTTATACATATGATCTGATGTCTCTTCCTTCCATTTCTCAATGGGGTAGGTCTTTGGATCTGTCTCAGATCCAACTTCAACCACTTTCAAGCTTCGGTTTCAGTACTCAGGATCTTCCTCTTACTCATAATCCTCTTGTAATGAGCAGGTTACCTCAGATGTTGTTCATAGGTTCATAGATTAGTACTAAGCTAACTGTCCTTGCGAGACATTTTAAGCCTAGCCAATTATCCCTTGTGAGACTCAAACCCTGTACCTTGTGTTTGTAAGGCAAGCACCTTAACCATTAGGCCACCCTCCCAACTCCTTCTTGTTTGCTGCTTAAAACTACAGAAGTGGTCATTGGTGCTCAAGCAGTCTTTTGGGAAGAGAAGTGAATCATTTTCATTCTGTTGTTGCAGGTTTTATCTTTCTTGTTCCTTTCCTCCTGTTTTAAACTTGCTAATCTTAATCAGGTTTTTCCTATATGTTGGACAACTTGTTCCTCATAATTTATTTCTTTTTCTGAACAGTATTTGTGGCGGTGTTTATGTTCTTCGTGTTTCACTGTTGCAGTCATTACATTTAGGTAATCCTGCTGGCAAGTTGCCCTCAGTCGGCCTGAATTCCAAAGTCCTGGGTCTAGCATCGGCTGTTGTCGCCCCTTCCCTGATGTCAGGTCATCAGGGGTATAAAAGATGTGGCCGATGCCATTTTCTTTAGTCTTTCTTGCCGCGTGGTGCCCGAAGCAGAAGCAGTTCGCAAGTGCCAGTCGGCTGACTCCTGAGATTTTCGTCTTCGAGTTTCAGATCCGAAGTCTTCAATAAAGCTAAGTACCCTGTTGGGGAAACTTTTTTCTTGCTCCAGACCGATGTCAGAAAAAGTAAATAATTGTATTTCTTGTGGAAAGCAAATACCTCATAAGGATTTTCATTCTTACTGTATTCCTTGCCTAGGTCCTGATCATAACGTTTCTAGTTGTCGGTTTTGTGCTAGATTTAACCAACGCACTATTAAGTGTCGGTATGATTTTGCCTTAAACTATTTTGGATGCCGGTTTAATTATCCAGAAATGTCGGATAGCCATCCGACTACCGGAGTTCACAAAAAACGCAAAGAAAAGGAGAGAGAGAGAGACAACTGAGGCCCAAAACCGATGATGAAGCTTCTCCTAAGCCAGTCGCCGGTTCTCAGTGAGGCACTTTCACAGCCCCTGACGCCCGCTACTTAAAAGTCACAGGCCGCTACTGACCCCATGTGAAGTTGGCCATGCCGCTGGAAACTCAAGGTATTGGAGCCTCGGAATACTATTCCTTCAGATGGGTCTGCAGCCGCTGAGCAGGCACCGGCTTCTGAGGGTGTATTCAGACCTAAACATCTTTATATTAAACCGACTTCAGCTTCAAAGGCAAAGACTAAAGCACCTTCTAAAGCAAAGAAACAAACTCAAGAGCCACGTGGTCAGGCCTCTATGCCCAAAAAACAAATGCTGAAAATGGCCGAAGACTTGATTACCTTGATCAGGGCTTCCTATCCCCCTCCTGATAAGAGGCCTAGGCAAGAGACTGACTAGGAATCTTCAGATCAGGTTTTCATTTCTTCTGATTAGGAATATTCTCTTCCCCCCTATGAGGATTCTGATGCTGAAGAATCTATACCTTCAGCTTCTCCTCCAGAGGACTATTCTTTTTGGGAAACCTTGCATACCATGAGGGAGCATTTCCACTGGGAGAGCCAAGATTTTTCAGAATCTAAAAAGAGGCTCAGGGATTTCCTTTTACTACCTCAACACAGGTCAATAGCCATTCCACCTGTGTTAGACATTGTAGATGTGTTTTCGGAGTCTAGTCTTACCCCTGACTCCTTACCTCCAGCTCCTGTTAAGCCTGACAGATATTACAGGGTTCCTGACTCTCATAAATTCCTTTTTAAAAACCCTGCTGCAGACCCAGAAACTATTTCTCAAGGTCCCAAAGGAGTTAAGGCTTCCACTGCAAAAAACCCTACCCCCTCAGACAGAGAGTCTAGGGCACTGGATAGATGGGGAAAAAAGGTTTACACATCTGCTACCTTGGCTATAGGCCTTAAACTGTCAGATGTGAGAGTGTTCAATCTCGCCGTTTGTTCTTACACATGGGTGTCGGAGCCGATCCTCGGCTCTGAGTCGGCCGCTTAGCAAAGCTCTGCATCCAGAAGACGCTCGAGACCAACCTACCTCCCACAATTTCCTCTGTCTTTACCTCAGATCTAGTTTGCCGCTGCAACCGATCACATCGTTCTGAAGAGCTCTGAGCCAACTGGAACAGATAAGCTAACTTTTCAAAGAAAATTTTCTTTAAAAATTTCTAGGATTGTAGACTTATATAGTGTGTGTGTGTGTGTGTATGGTCTGGTTTCCCCTTTAACTATATATATAGTGTTTTAATACATTTATATTTAGTTTAGGTTACCTAGGGCCTACTCCACCTACTAAAACCCAGATTTGACTACTTGATATACTTGATATCATTATTGCTGTGACACTACTTTTTGACATCATTCTTGACTTTCAATTCTTATTATGTCAGAGAAGGTTAAGTCAGGTTTTAAAAGATGTCAGTGCGGACAGAAGATGTCTGTCACCGACAACCATAGCTCCTGTGTCTACTGTCTTGGCCCTCTCCACCTTCAGGAGGACTGTTCCATATGTCATTCCTTTAGTGGAAGGGTCATGACAGATAGGCGCAGGAAGCTTATGGACAGAGGTCTTCTGAAGCCTGCTTTCCAAGAGGCTTTAGATAAGTCAGGCCAGACTTCTAAATCTTTGAAGGAGTCGAAGACTTCGGAGCCCACGTCATCGGCTCCAAGTTCTTCTTTTAAAGTTCGTTCACCGATTCCACAGACTTCGGGGCCGAGTGTCGAGATATTGTCTGTCACCGAGCCTCGGGTCTTGGAACCGGTGACGGAACTGCCACCTCCTGCTCTTTTGAGGTCGGCACCGTCCTCGATTCCTTCGACACGGTCTTCCAGGCACCTCTCCAACACCGACGTAGATCGTGTGGTGCAGAAGCTGATGGAGAACACGGCCCTGTCCAAACTCAATGCAGTCTCCTCTCAGTTGGTGTCAAGACTCGAAGGCCTTCTCTTGTCTCCATCTGGTCCTCCTCCGAGGCCTACTCAGCCCTCGGAGCCGGGAGACGCTGATCTGCTGATAGTGGAGCCCTTGGTGCCGGAACCGTCTCATTCTCGGTCGGCACCATTGACCTCGACTCCGTCAGAACCACTACCGGACTCGCGGAGCCGACTATCTATCCTTGGGTCCGGGACCGAGAGCCGAACCGATGGATCACTTCGGCTCCGTCCTCGGGGTCGGTGCCCTTGGCTTCCGCGTCGGAGATACCTCCGCGTTCTTCGGAACCGGGGGATTCCTCGGCTCGGGGTCCAGGGGCCTTCGACCTTATGAGGAAGGTATTGTCTTCCCAGACAACTACTTCAACAGAAGCAACGTCTCCCTCCCATAAAGGCCCGTTGTCCTCTTCTGCACCTACGGCTACTCAAAAGCATCGAGCACCAGTGTCTCAGCCGCTCCCAGAGGGAGCCCCCTCTTCCTCAGAGGCTTCATCGGATGCCCCCCCCCCGATGACGTCACAAGGAAAAGATTGTGCAAGAGGAGGCATTTGGATTCTCCACAAGAGTCCTTAACATCAGACACTGACTTAGATGAGTCAGAAGGGTCCCCAAAATCACCCTCGGAGGATGTCTCCTTCTCTGACATCCTGGAGATCCTAAAACAGAGAGGTGATTGGCAAGCCCTACCCCCTTCTGAGGATGAGTCAGTTTTGCTGAAGGCATTCGGCGCTCGCCCTTCTTCCTCCTGGGTCACTCCGCCCGTCGAGTTAATGGAATTAATTGCTCGAAGGGCGTGGGAGACACCTGACACGGTGGAGCCAATTCACAGAAAGCCTAATAAATATATTACGGCCCCTCAGGATAAGGCATATCTCACAAAGGGAGTTCCAGTGGACGCTATGGTGGTGGCAGCTGCCACGAAAAAGGAGATGTCCGAATCTTCCTCATCTGTCCATCCTCCTAAGAGAGATTCTAGGACCATGGACAGATATGGGAAGCGCATTTTCAGTTCAGCGACTTTTTCCATGTGATCGCTTAACTATTTGACACATTTCACACGTTTACAGAGGGATCTAGTCAAAGAGTTGGGAGATACCCTCCAGGGTACTACAGATGCTGCTGTCTCGGATAAGGTTACAGCACAGCTCAATACCCTTACATCTATTGTGAACTCGTCCATGAGGCTCATCTCGTACGCAGCCGAAGGATCAAGTAGGGCTGCGGCTTCAGCGATTGCTCTTCGTAGACAATCCTGGATGCGCCTATGCTCCTTTGTGGAAGCCTTCAAGTCTTCCTTTACTAACACCCCCTTTGATGGTGCCACTCTCTTTGGCCCCAAAGTAAAGGAGACCCTGACCCAGTGTGAGCAAGAGGGAAAGAGTCTGTCTGCTGTTGGAGTCCATTTTTCCACCCCATCCAGACCATACCCCAAAGGGCAACGAGGTGGGAAAATGTGGTTTCGTAAACCTCAGGGTTCTTTCCCAAGCACACAGGGTGATGCCCCCTCCAGAGACAGAAGGGGGGGGCAGAAGTGGAAGACGTTGCCCTGGCAGCAGAGGGGGGGTCCGCAGAACCAAGGCGACAGGGATACTATCCCTGGGAAGCCTTTCCAGCACTCCTGAGAGGAGGCCCGACTGTCCTGCTCTGGAGGCAGTCGGGGGTCGTTTAGCTTTATACCCTCAGGCCTGGCAAAGTCTTACTTCAGACAATTGGGTAAAAAGCATTAATGTGAGAGTGTTCAATCTCGCCGTTTGTTCTTACACATGGGTTTGGAGCCGATCCTCGGCTCCGAGTCAGCCGCTTGGCAAAGCTCTGCATCGAGAAGAAGCTCGAGACCAACCTCTCTCCCACAATTCCCTCTGCCTTTACCTCAGATCTAGTTTGCCGCTGCAACGTTCGCATCATTTCGATGAGCTCAGACCAACTGGCAGATAAGATATCCTTTTTTTTTCTATGATTACTTAGAAAATTATTTCTATTTCAATTTGGACTCTTTAGTGTGTGTGCGTGAGTCGAGGGTTTCTTAATCTCCTATATATATATATATATATATATATATATATATATATATTAGTATATATATATATATATATTAGTATATAGAGTTTAGTTAGTTTCCCTCGGGGCCTACCCCACCCACTAACTTCTGGATTTTACTACTGGATTTGAGTAAAACACTATACTTGTGGTTCCATCCTTAGTGTTTTTGGCTGTGACTGTCTTTTAACTTTTACAGGACTGTGTAGATATATATATTTATATATATATATTTAACTTACTGGATTTGACAATAATATCTGATTTGACTTTTTTATCCTTGATAATGTCTGAAAAAGCAAAGTCAGGGTTCAAAAGGTGCCAATGTGGACAGAAAATCTGTCACAGATAACCATAGCTCCTGCGTCTACTGTCTTGGCCCTCTCCATCTGCAAGAAGACTGTTCCATTTGTCATTCTTTCAGTGGAAGGGTCATGACAGATAGGTGCAGGAAGCTCATGGACATGCCCCCCCCGAGGAAGTTCCGAGGAAAAGATTGTGTAAGAGGAGACACTTGGATTCCCCACAAGAATCCTTAACATCGGACACTGACTTGGATGAGTCAGAAGGGTCCCCAAAATCACCCTCGGAGGATGTCTCCTTTTCTGACATCCTGGAGATCCTGAAACAGAGGTGTGATTGGCAAGCCCTACCCCCTTCTGAGGATGAGTCAGTCTTGCTGAAGGCAATCGGTGCTCGCCCTTCTTCCTCCTGGGTCACTCTGCCCTTCGATGAGTTGATGGATTTGATTGCTCGAAGGGCGTGGGAGACACCTGACACAGTGGAGCCAGTCCCTAGAAAGCCTAATAAATATATTACGGCCCCTCAAGATAAGGCATATCTCACAAAGGGAGTTCCAGTGGACGCTATGGTGGTGGCAGCTGCCACTAAGAAGGAGATGTCTGAATCTTCCTCATCTGCCCATCCGCCTAACAGAGATTCTAGGACTATGGACAGGTATGGGAAGCGCATTTTTAGTTCAGCGGCTTTTTCCATGCGATCGCTGAATTATTTGACACATTTTACACGTTTACAGAGGGATCTAGTCAAAGAGTTGGGAGATACCCTCCAGGGTACTACAGATGCTGCTGTCGCGGAAAAAGTCACAGCACAGCTCAATACCCTTACATAAATTGTGAACTCGTCCATGAGGCTCATCTCGTATGCAGCCGAAGGTTCGAGTAGGGCTGCAGCTTCAGCGATTGCTCTTCGTAGACAATCCTGGATGCGCTTATGTTCCTTTGCGGAAGCCTTCAAGTCTTCCTTTACTAACGCCCCATTTGATGGTGCCACTCTCTTTGGCCCCAAAGTAAAGGAGACCCTTACCCGGTGTGAGCAAGAGGGAAAGACTCTGTCTGCTATCGGAGTCCGTTTTTCCACCCCATCCAGACCGTACCCCAAAGGGCAACGAGGTGGAAAAATGTGGTTTCGAAAACCCCAGGGTTCTTTCCCAGGCACACAGGGTGATGCCCCCTCCAGAGGCAGAGGGGGGGGCAGAAGTGGAAGACGTCGCCCCAGGGCAGAGGGGGTCCGCAAAACCAAGGTGACAGGGATACGCTCCCTGGAAAGCCTTTCCAGCACTCCTGAGAGGAGGCCCAACTGTCCTGCTCTGGAGGCAGTCGGGGGTCGCTTAGCTTTGTACCCTCAGGCCTGGCAAAGTCTTACCTCAGACAAATGGGTAAAAAGCATTATTACCAGAGGTTACAGAATTCCATTTCTTTTTCCCCCATTACCGCAAAAAAGACTCCCAGATGTACCGCCCCATCTGCGAGATCCTGCAGCTATAGAAATCTCAAGGCTGCTAGAAAAAAGAGTCATCCAACCAGTCCCGGTGGACCAAAGAGGATTCGGAACTTACTCAAGGTTCTTTTTAGTTCCAAAAAAGACAGGGGAATGGAGGCCAATTCTGGACCTAAGCAAGCTCAATACCTTCGTCAAGAAAGAAAAGTTCCGGATGGTCACGCTTCAATTGATCCTTCCATTCTTACAGAAGGACGACTGGATGTGCTCAATAGATCTCAAGGACGTGTACTACCACATCAAAATGGCCAGAGCATCCAGGGATCACTTGCGCTTCCGGCTGGGAGCCAGTCAGTTTCGGGCCCTGCCCTTTGGTCTAACCTCAGCCCCCGGGGTTTTCACCAAATGCATGGCAGTGGTAGCGTCTCACTTGAGACGCCTAGGATTCCAGGTGTTTCCGTATCTGGACGACTGGCTCCTTACTGCCACCACCGAGCGTCGACTGATTCAGGCCAGGGATTACACACTCGAACTTTGTGTTCATCTCGGAATTTCCATAAATTTCTAAAAATCTGCATTACAGCCATCACAGCATATCTCATTCATAGGAGCAGATTTGGATACCCGTTGCTTGATTCTAACACTTCCCTCACAAAGAATAGCCTCTTTACAAAATCACATATCTCTTCTCCTGTTGTCCAAGAAATCCCCGGCCAAACTGGTTCTGAAAGTTTTGGGTCTCATGGCGGCTTCCCTCATTGCAATACCCTTGGGAAGACTGCACATGAGAGTTCTTCAATGGCTGCTGTTGGCACAATGGTCGTTCCAACAGTTACCGCTGACACACGAAATTCACATCACAAACATCTGCAAATCGCGCCTGTCTTGGTGGCTACAGAATTGCAATCTTTCCGGCGGCCAACCGTTTGTGCTACCCACTCCGACAGCTACGGTGACCACGGACGCTTCCCTGATAGGGTGGGGGGCATCTTTCAGGGACAGACAGTCCAAGGCGAATGGACCAATCTAGAGTACAACCTGCACATCAATGTTCTGGAGATGAGGGCAGTGTTTCTGGCATTGCAACACTTTTCTCCCCTTCTACCTCTAGGGACCATTGCAGTTCAAACGGACAACATGTCCGTAGTCTGGTACATAAACAAGCAAGGAGGAACCAAATCTTACCAGTTGTGCAGAGAGGCCATGAGAATTTGGCAATGGGCCGAGTCCACGGGTCGCTTTCTGATAGAAACGCACATCCCGGGGTTATCCAACGTCATAGCGGACAGGTTGAGCAGAGCCATCCTGTTACCTCATGAGTGGGCCCTCAAACAGACAATAGCGGACATGATATTCCGCAAGTGGGGCCAGCCTTGCTGCGATCTGTTTGCGTCTCCAATGAACGCCAAATGCAGAAGCTACTTCACCCTATTTCCCCCGCCAGGGGAAGTCCCCAGGGATGCTCTGATTCACGATTGGTCCCCGGGTCTCCTGTACGCCTTCCCCCCCTATACCTCTGATTCCAAGATTTCTGCAGAAAGCCAAGAACCTGGAGAGGACTGTAATTCTCATTGCCCCATTCTGGCCTCGTCAAATTTGGTTTCCCTTTCTTCAAGCACACCAAATACGGGAACCCTGGATCCTGGACCCGGAGCCGGATCTACTGACCCACTCGTCAGGGGCTCCCCACCCGTCGCTCCTGTTCCTCAGACTAACAGCTTGGCTGCTCCGCTTCCCTTCTTAGCCAGGTCTGATCTTCTTTCTCCTGCGGTTCAAAATATCCTAGTAGCTTCTCATAAAGCTTCCACTACAAAGATTTACACTAGTAAGTGGAAACGTTTTGTATACTGGGCAACTACGCAACATTTGGATCCCTTAATAGCCCCACTAAACAAAGTCTTAGAGTTTCTATCAGTGCTATTTCACCAAGGAGCTTCTCCTGCCACCTTGAGGGTTCAATTGGCTGCTATTTCAAACTTTCATGTAGGAGAAAATGAAGCGCCTATTATGGCTCATAGGCTTTGTAAGGCTTTTCTAAAAGGGTCTTTTCATATTAGGCCACCAGTCAGGTTTCCTGCAACACCGTGGAATCTGAACCTCCTGATGTTATGTGATCCTATCTCGCCTACATTCTGACTGATGGGTTCGGAGCCGATCCCTCGGCTCCGACTCGGCACGCTTATGCCAAAGAGCGAAGTCTCTTATTGGCTGAGCTTACTATATCCCAGGATGCACCACTACCAGTCCCCCAGATCTCATTTGCCGCTAACTAGCAAAGACGTGTTCTCGAGCTGGCTGAGCTAAGTAGTGTCTTTTCACTAACTTTTTCTGTCAGAAAATTGCTATTTCTTTAACAAAAAGCTGTTTTAACAGCTACTCTGTGCTTTTGTGTGTGTTTTGAAAATTTTTTGTGGAAAATTTGTGTGTGATTGGTGTTTGTTCTTGCTACAGGCCCCCTTGATCTGTAGGGCCTTCCCTGTCAGTCAATCCCTTTTGAACCTTTAGGGGTTCTTGGATTCCTTTAGATATATTCACTGTTGTATGTCTTCAGTTGGCTTTAATTTAATTGCGGGCTGTCATTCTTAACGGCAAGTTAATCTTTGTAGTGTCAGTCTATTTCAAAAGAGCTTTGTCTGTGAGAGAGTTACTGAGTTCTACTTATAATGTCTCAGGCTCCTAGGCCTTCGGGCTTTAAGAAGTGCACTAAATGTAGTTTTAAAATGTCTATCACGGATGACCACTCTCTCTGTGTATATTGTTTGGGCGCCAAGCATTTGCAGGAGTCCTGCAGCGTGTCACGCTTTTTCCTCGAGGGTCCTCCAAGAGAGGAAAAATAAACTTATATTGAAAGGCCTTATAAAACCCTCTTTTGAAGAGGCTTTAGCATCCTCTCCTTCTCCTGCTAAAAAGAAAAGGGCGTCGGCTCCGACCAGTCTGTCAGACCCGACCGCCAAAAGACATAGGCAGGCTTCTCCTTCGGCTCCAAGGACTTCGGAGCCGAGGGTCTGCCTCGATGCCTCCAGTCTCGACTCCTCTGGCTTCGGAGCCGATGGCTGGGGCATCGAGAGGCGGGTCACCTTCATCGGCTCCACTGATCTCGGAGCCGATGAAGGTTGTCCGGTCAGACACTTCCTCGTCGGCGCCTAAGGCCGCCTCGGCACCGATGGAAACTGGTTTGTGCATTCCTTCGTGCCGATAGTTATCGAGTCGCCGAGCCGGTCCCCTAGCCCCTTGGGGCCGTTGGAGAGGCCAACTCGAACCCGCTCGGTCTCCTCTAGGTCATCGAGGATGTCAGATTCGGACATAGACAGGGTGCTCCAAAGACTGTTCCAGTCCCCAGTCTTTCAAAAATTTGTTTCGGCTCCAACCCAATTGGCTTCGGAGCCGATAGCCCATTCCATTGCCATTCCTCCTCCGACCGCTTCGGCTCCGTCGGAGCAGGTGCTGTTGGAGCCGGTGGAGATCCTAGGGTCGGCTCCGACCCTTACTCCAACCCCGGCCTTCGGGTCCGAGTTTGGCACACGGACTTCTTCGGCCGGACCCGGGGGTGACGTTTCGGGACCAATGCTGTCGGTTCCGAGCCTCCCTCTCAGTGCTTCGGCTGTGGGACTTCCGTCTGCTATCATGGCTCCGGGGACCGGACACTCCCAGGATTCTGGGGGTCGGCTTTCAGAGCTATGAGGAGTGCCTTGGCCAAGTCTTCTTCGGCCATCTCTACGGCTTTACCGGCACCTTCCCTGGGCATGGAGACTGGGTCTTTGGCAGTTCCCCTGTCCCTAGGCAGCGGAGCCCCGGGGCCTGAGGTTACCCCCACTGGGGGTTCCCCTCCTCCTGAGGGTTCTTCGAGTTGTCTTGGAGGAGCCCCAAGGAAGAGATTGTGCAAGAGGAAGCACGTGGACTCCCGAGTCTCTTACATCGGACACTGATCTTGATGATGCGGAGGGGTCCCCAAAGTCGTCCTCGGATGATGTCTCATTCGCAGACATTTTAGAGATCCTTAAGCAACGAGGCTGGATATCCAAACCCCCCTCTGCTGATGAGTCAGTGCTTCTCAAGGCCTTTGGGGCTCAGCCCTCCGCCTCCTGGGTGTCTCCGCCCTTCGACGAGCTCCTGGATTTGGTTTGTCGGAGGGCGTGGGAACATCCAGATACTGTGGAACCAGTGCCTTCTCGTCCTAACAAATTTTTGTCTGCCCCACCCGAGAAGGAGTTCTTGACGAAAGGCTTGGCTGTAGATGCCATGGTGGTGGCATCTGCTACACAACAGGATGTGGCAGAGGCTTCAACGTCCGTCCATCCTCCTAATAAGGAGTCTAGGAGCATGGACCGGTACGGGAAGCGCACCCTGACTTCAGCGGCCTTTACTCTAAGGTCCCTGAATTATTTGGCACATTTTACCAGACTACAGAGGGATCTGGTCAAGGAGCTGTCAGATTCCCTCTCAGGTAACCTACCTGAGCAGCTAGCCCAGTCGGTTAGCTCTCAGTTGGCTATCCTTACCTCGATTTCTAACTCGTCCATGAGGCTCATTTCATATGCGGCCGAAGGGGCGGGCAGAGCGGCAGGCACAGGCGTAGCTCTATGGAGACGAGCCTGGCTCCATTTGTGTCATTTCGCGGAGGCCTTCAAGTCTTCCTTCGCCGACGCTCCCTTTGATGGGTCCTCTTTGTTTGGACCTAAGGTAAAAGACACTCTTACCCGCTGTGAGCAAGAGGGAAAAACTTTATCTGCTGTAGGTGCACGTTATTCCACTCCCTTTCGGCCTTATCCCAAGGCTAAAAGAGGAGGGAAGATGTGGTTCCGCAAATCACAGAAGTTTTTTCCTCAACAGCAGGAAGATTCCCCTTCCAGAGGCAGAGGACGGGGAAATTTTTCTGGGAGACGCCGTCCCAGAGGCGGCAGAGGGCCCCGCAATTCTGGAGACCGCGAGTCCTTTCGTGGCTCTTCAGCCTCCCACACTTCATGAGGGATTGCCCGGCTGTGCTGCTCCGGAGCCAGTCGGGTGCCGTTTTGCCAAGCACCTAAAAGCCTGGGAGTCTATCACTCAGGACAGATGGGTGTTTCGGATTATTGCCGGAGGTTACACCATTCCCTTCACACACTCACCCCCACCGTCCAAAAAATCCCGGACCCACTCCCCAGTCAAAGGGAAATTGCAGCCGCAGAAGCTTCAAAGCTGCTAGAAAAGGAGTCATCCAACCGGTCCCCACAGACCAGATCGGATCCGGAAATTACTCAAGGTTCTTTTTAGTGCCAAAAAAGACAGGGGACCTGAGACCAATATTGGATCTCAGCAAACTAAACCAGTCCATCATGAAGTCCAAATTCGAATGGTCACTTTACAATCCATTCTCCCATTGTTGGAGAAGGATGTTTGGATGTGCTCCATAGATCTCAAGGACGCCTATTATCACATACCGATACATCAGGCGTCCAGGAGGTATCTGCGCTTCAGCCTGGGAGACAGTCATTTCCAATTTTGTGCACTGCCCTTTGGTCTCACCACAACCCCCAGGGTGTTCACCAAGTGTTTGGCAGTAGTGACTGCTCACCTGAGGAGTCTTGGATTCCAAGTGTTTCCCTATCTGGACGACTGGCTCCTGACTGCCACCACCAGGCATCTACTAATAGACAACCTAAAAGCCACCATCTCCCTGGGTGCTTCCCTGGGAATTACATTCAATTGGTCAAAGTCTGTCTTGCTGCCCTCTCAGCGCATAAGATTCATAGGAGCAGAGATAGACTCAAAATTGATGCGCATCTTCCTTACTACCGAAAGGATTCAAACTTTACAAGGTCAAGTCCAAGCCCTGCTTCCAAGATCCAAAACCCCAGCCAGGATGGTCCTGCAACTTTTAGGTTCGATGTCTGCCACGGTTCTCCTAGTTCCACTGGCAAGATTGCACATGAGGATTCTTCAGTGGCTGTTATCGACACAATGGTCTTTTCAGAATCTCCCCCTCAATCATCTCATTCTGATTACAGAAACGTGCAAACGGGACCTCCGCTGGTGGCTTCAGCCATCCAATCTGAATCAGGGAAGACCTTTTGTTATTCCCCCTCCGGTGGCCACCCTGACAACGGATGCCTCCCAGACAGGGTGGGGGGGGCATTGTCTGGGCAGGTTAGTTCAGGGCTCTTGGCTTCCAGACGAAACCTTTCTCCATATCAATGTATTGGAAATGAGGGCTGTACTTCTGTCCCTACAGGCCTCCACAAGTTTCTCCCTCAAGGCATTATCGCTATCCACACAGACAACATGTCGGTGGTCTGGTATCTAAACAAACAAGGAGGGACCAGATCTTACCCCTTTGCAGAGAGGCCATGAGGGTGTGGGAATGGGCTGTAGCTACCAACCGCTTCCGGGTAGCGACCCACATTCCAGGGAAATGCAATATATTGGCAGACAGATTAAGCAGGACGATTCTCTCTCCTCACGAGTGGTCCCTGAACAAACAGTAGCAGCTCAGGTTTTCAGAAGATGGGGACCCGTGCTGCGACCTGTTTGCAACACCACAAAACACAAAGTGCAAAGGTTCTTTTCCTTGACTCCGTCAGTGGGAGGCAGCTACGGATGCTCTAGCCCAACCTTGGCCAACAGGACTACTTTATGCCTTTCCTCCGGTTCCACTCCTCCCAAAGTCATCCAGAAAGCTTCCCAATTGGGGTCCACAATGATACTAATTGCTCAAGACTGGCCTCGTCAGGTATGGTTCCCCTACCTAAAGAAACATGCTCTGGACGGTCCTTGGTTTTGGATCTAACTCCGGACCTGCTGATTCATCAGTCGGGACGACAACACCAGTCCCTTCACACTTTGAAATTAACAGCTTGGCTCCTCCACTTCCGACTTTAGTCCGAAATCACACCTTAGACCCGGAAGTTATTCACATTTTATCTTCGGCCCACAAACCCACCACTAAGAAATTGTACCTCAGTAAGTGGAAGAGGTTTGCTATCTGGGCTCAACTCAGGGCTTAGACCCTATTACTGCCCCGATACCAGAGGTCTTGAAATTTTTAACATCCTTGTTTACTCAAGGATCTTCAGTCTCTACTATTAAAGTCCAACTAGCAGTTATCTCCAAATTTCACGAATCCATAGATCCACCGTTGATGAGCAGCAGATTATGTAAAACTTTCATTAAAGGTGCTGTGCTGTTAAGACCCCCAGTTTTTCATCCTGCGCCTCCGTGGGATCTTGATTTGGTACTTCGTGCCTTAACATCTTCCCCTTTCGAACCGGCTGCTACATGTGAGTTAAAATATCTGTCTTGGAAAACTGCCTTCTTAGTTGCAATTACCTCTGCAAGAAGAGTTTCAGAACTTCAAGCCCTATCTATCAAACCACCGTACTTGATTTTTCACAAGGATAGAGTATCACTTAGGCCTAATCCATCTTTTGTTCCAAAGGTTTGTTCTAATCTCTGTCTCCAACAATCTCTAGAGCTACCAGTTTTCTTTCCAAAATTCTCAAATGAAGCGGAATACACCTTGCATAAATTGGATGTTCACAGGCAATTGTGCTTCTATCTAGACAGGACTCAACAAATTCGAAAAACGGACCAATTGTTTGTGTCCTTTTCAGATAATAAATTGGGTAAAACCATCACTAAAGCTACTATCTCCAAATGGATTAGATATTGCATAACTCAGGCTTATTCCTCTTCAAATAAGCAACTTACAGCATCTATCAAAGCTCACTCTACCAGAGCTATGGCTACTTCTATTGCTTTTCATTCCAAGCTCGCTATTTCTGAGATTTGTGCTGCGGCTACTTGGTCCAACCCGCACACTTTCATTTCCCACTATAAATTGGATGTGGCATCTAAAGGGCGAGCATCATTTGGTTCCACGGTACTCAGGAGTGTTTTCCAGTGAGCCACCCAGGATTCAGGTGCTAGGGACGCTGTCCCATCAGTCAGAATGTAGGCGAGATAGGATCACATAACATCTTTTAGTTATGTACTCACCATAACTTCAGATGTTTGGGATCCATCTCGCCTACATTCCTAATACCCACCCTCCTTCCCCCTGCCTTGGAGATCAGAAGAGATTGAACGGTTTTGAGTTCTACTGTTTTTTATCTTGTTTCATCTGACAATGTTATATAAGTAGCGTATGTGTGTGTGCATGTATGCGGACATACTAGATCTGGGGGACTGGCAGTGGTGCATCCTGGGATATAGTAAGCTCAGCCAATAAGAGACTTCGCTCTTTGGCATAAGCGTGCCGAGTCGGAGCCGAGGGATCGGCTCCGAACCCATCAGTCAGAATGTAGGCGAGATGGATCCCAAACATCTGAAGTTATGGTGAGTACATAACTAAAAGTTATCACAACTAATGCTACCACCCTTTGAACCAGCCTCTTCCTGTTCTTTGAAGTTCTTGTCATGGAAAACTCTCTTTTTAGTAGCTGTCACTTCAGCCAGACGAGTATCAGAACTTCAAGCTCTTTCCATTAAACACCCATATTTGATCTTTCACCCTGATAGGGTATCCCTTCGCACCAACCCGTCCTTTCTTCCCAAGGTTTGTTCAGTCAATAACATTAATCAGTCCATTGAGCTCCCCACATTTTTCAAGAACCATTCCAATAAGCTGGAATATATGTTACACAAGTTGGATGTTCATAGACAACTCAGATTCTACTTGGATAGAACTAACCCTTAGCACCAACCCGTCCTTTCTTCCCAAGGTTTGTTCAGTCAATAACATTAATCAGTCCATTGAGCTCCCCACATTTTTCAAGAACCATTCCAATAAGCTGGAATATATGTTACACAAGTTGGATGTTCATAGACAACTCAGATTCTACTTGGATAGAACTAAGGATCACAGAAAAACAGATCAACTCTTTATAGCCTTTGCGGACAGCAGAAAGGGCATGACAGTGACGAAGCATACCCTTTCCAAATGGCTATCTGATTGTATTACCTTTGTTTATACTGCTACTGAGCAGACTTTACTTGTCAAACCGAAAGGACATTCTACTAGATCAATATCTACATCCCTGGCTCATGCGGCCCGCCTACCTTTGGACACTATTTGTGCGGCCGCCACTTGGTCTAAACCACATACGTTCATCACTCATTACAAAGTGGATAGGGTTTCCAGGGACAGGGCAACCTTTGGTTCCACTGTGCTCAGGAACGTTCTTCCGTGAGTCTCTCAGGGTCACGGAGCTAGGGACGCTACCATGTGTAAGAACAAGCGAGATTGAACACTCTCACATATAGAAGTTATGTCCTTACCATAACGTTCCATGTGGATTGTTCATCTCGCCTTTGTTCTTACATTCCCACCCTCCCACCCTCAGGTCAGGAAGAACGTCCAGTTTAGATGTCTGGTTTGTTTCTCCCGCTTCTGATTCTCTCAGCTGTTACTGCTGTTTCAGCTACGCCTTAGTATGTATGTTTGTATGTTTCACCCCCGTTGGGATCTGGTATTATTTGCAAACTAGATCTGAGGTAAAGGCAAAGGGAATTGTGGGAGAGAGGTTGGTCTCGAGCTTCTTCTCGATGCAGAGCTTTGCCAAGAGGCCGACTCGGAGCCGAGGATCGGCTCCGAACCCATGTGTAAGAACAAAGGCGAGATGAACACTCCACATGGAACGTTATGGTAAGGACATAACTTCTATTTACCAGAGGTTACAAAATTCCATTTCTACTTCCCCCGCTACCACAGAAAAGATTCCCAGATGTACCGCCCCATCTGCGGGAACCTGCAGCTATAGAAATTTCAAAGCCCTTAGGGTCATCCAACCAGTCCCGGCGGACCAAAGAGGATCCGGAACTTACTCAAGGTTCTTTTTAGTTCCAAAAAAGACCGGGGACTGGAGGCCAATTCTGGACCTAAGCAATCTCAATACCTATGTGAAGAAAGAAAAGTTCCGGATGGTCACGCTTCAGTTGATCCTTCCGTTCTTACAGAAGGATGGCTGGATGTGCTCAGTAGATCTCAAGGACGCATACTACCACATCAAAATGGCCAGAGCGTCCAGAGATCACCTGCGCTTCCGGCTGGGAGCCAGCCAATTTCAGTTTCGGGCCCTGCCCTTTGGTCTAACCTCAGCCCCCAGGGTTTTCACCAAATGCATGGCAGTGGTAGCGTCTCACTTGAGACGCCTAGGATTCCGGGTGTTTCCATATCTGGACGACTGGCTCCTTACTGCCACCACCAAACGTCGACGGATACAGGCCAGGGACTACACACTCAGCCTTTGTGTTCACCTAGGGATTTCGATAAATTTCGAAAAATCTGCCTTACAGCCATCACAGCATATTTCATTTATAGGGGCAGATTTGGATACCCGTTCCTTGCTTCTAAGGCTCCCCTCCGCAAGAATAGCTTCCCTACAAAAACACATATCTCTCCTTCTGTTGTCCAAGAAATCCCCAGCCAAACTAGTTCTGAAAGTCTTGGGACTCATGTCAGCTTCCCTCATTGCAGTTCCCATGGGAAGACTACACATGAGAGTTCTCCAATGGCTGCTGTTCGCACAATGGTCGTTCCAACAGTTACCGCTGACACACGAAATTCACATTACAAACACCTGCAAAGCACACCTGTCTTGGTGGTTACAGAATCGCAATCTCATCGGCGGCCGACCGTTTGTGTTACCCACACCAACAGCCACAGTGACCACGGATGCTTCCCTGATAGGGTGGGGGGGCATCTTTCAGGGACAGACAGTCCAAGGCGAATGGACCAATCTAGAGTACAACCTGCACATCAATGTCCTGGAGATGAGGGCAGTGTTTCTAGCGTTGCAACACTTCTCCTCCCTTCTACCTCTAGGGACTATTGCAGTTCAAATGGACAACATGTCCGTAGTTTGGTACATAAACAAACAAGGAGGAACCAAGTCTTACCAGTTGTGCAGAGAGGCCATGAGAATTTGGCAATGGGCAGAGTCCACGGGTCGCTTTCTGATAGTAACGCACATCCCGGGGTTATCCAACGTTATAGCGGACAGGTTGAGCAGAGCCATCCTGTTACCTCACGAGTGGTCCCTCAACCAGACAATAGCGGAAATGATATTCCGCAAGTGGGGCCAGCCTTGCTGTGATCTGTTTGCGTCTCCAATGAACGCCAAATGCAGAAGCTACTTTGCCCTGTTACCCCCTCCAGGGGATGTCCCCAGGGACACTCTGATTCACGACTGGCCCCCGGGTCTCCTGTACGCTTTTCCCCCTATACCTCTGATACCGAGATTTCTCCAGAAAGCCAAGGATCTAGAAAGGACTGTAATTCTCATTGCCCCATTCTGGCTTCGTCAGATTTGGTTTCCCTTTCTTCAAGCACACCAAATACGGGAGCCCTGGATTCTGGACCCGGTGCCAGACCTACTGACTCATTCGTCAGGAGCTCCCCACCCGTCGCTCCTGTCCCTCAGATTAGCAGCTTGGCTGCTCCTTCCTTCTTAGCCAGGTCTGATCTTCTCTCCAGCGTTCAAGACATTCTAGTAGCCTCTCATAAGGCTTCCACTACAAAAATTTACACTAGTAAGTGGAAACGTTTTGTATACTGGGCGACTGCACAGCATTTAGATCCCTTAATAGCTCCACTAAACAAAGTTTTAGAGTTCCTATCCATGCTGTTTCACCAGGGAGCCTCTACTGCCACCTTAAGGGTTCAGTTGGCTGCTATTTCTAACTTTCATGTAGGAGAGAATGGAGCACCTATTATGGCTCATAGGCTTTGTAAAGCCTTTTTGAAAGGATCCTTTCATCTTAGACCACCAGTCAGGTTTCCTACAGCTCCGTGGAATCTAAACCTCCTCTTATCCCAGCTAATGTTACCACCTTTTGAACCAGCTTCTTCCTGTTCCTTAAAGTTCTTGTCCTGGAAAACTCTCTTTCTAGTAGCTATCACCTCAGCCAGACGAGTGTCGGAACTTCAAGCTCTTTCCATTAAACAGCCATATTTAATATTTCATCCGGACAGGGTATCTTTACGCACCAACCCTTCTTTCCTCCCCAAGGTTTGTTCAGTTAACAACATTAATCAATCCATTGAGCTTCCCACATTTTTCAAAAATCATTCCAATAAGCTGGAGTATATGTTGCACAAGTTGGATGTTCATAGACAACTCAGATTCTATCTAGATAGGACGAAAGATCATAGGAAAGCAGACCAGCTTTTTATAGCCTTTGCGGACAACAAAAAGGGCATGGCAGTGATGAAGCGTACTCTCTCCAAATGGCTAACTGATTGTATTACCTTTGTTTATGCTGCTTCTAGTCAGAGTTTGCCCACCAAACCAAAAGGACATTCTACTAGATCAGTTTCTACATCTTTGGCTCATGCGGCCCGCCTACCTTTGGACACTATTTGTGTGGCCGCCACTTGGTCTAAACCACATACGTTCATCACTCATTATAAAGTTGATAGGATTTCCAGGGACAGAGCAACCTTTGGTTCCACTGTGCTCAGGAACGTTCTTCCGTGAGTCTCTCAGGGTCACGGAGCTAGGGACGCTACCCATGTGTAAGAACAAACGGCGAGATTGAACACTCTCACATAAAGAAGTTATGTTCTTACCATAACGTTCCATGTGGAGTGTTCATCTCGCCTTTGTTCTTACATTCCCACCCTCCCACCCTCAGGTCAGGAAGAACGCCCAGTTTAGAGGTCTGGTCTGTTTATCTCCCGCTGCTGGTCTCTCTCTGTTGTGCTACTGGTTTGAGTTACGCTCCTTGTTTATATGTATGTATTGGATGTTTACATTATTGTTGCTGGATCTGGTGCTGTTTTGCAAACTAGATCTGAGGTAAAGACAGAGGGAATTGTGGGAGGTAGGTTGGTCTCGAGCTTCTTCTGGATGCAGAGCTTTACTAAGCGGCCGACTCGGAACCGAGGATCGGCTCCGACACCCATGTGTAAGAACAAAGGCAAGATGAACACTCCACATGGAACGTTATGGTAAGAACATAACTTCTTTTTTCATGTGCTCAAATATCAGCAACATGTCATGGCATTGCTTAAACAGAAAATTATGTTAAACTCTGAATGTGCAGAAAATAAGGAAATGCAGGATTTATTGCATGCAGTTGAACAAGTTGGAAAGCATACTTTGCAATGTGGTTTTGATTCTTTGGAGGCCTCCTGCAGGGCCACAGTTAGGGGTTCTGTAATTAGGAGGCATGCTTGGTTAAAGGAACAAAATCTGCCTGATCATGTCAAAGTTAAATTATTAGATGCACCTTTATTTACAGCATGATACTTTGTTTGGTGTTAAGCAGAAGAGGTGTTAAGGAAAATGGAGGACAAAGCTGAATCTATGCAAACGGTCAAAGAGTTTCTTACAAGTACAGCCACCTAGGTTTAGTTGACACTGGCCAACAAAGAATTGGTCCTTTCCTGTGTCAGACAGACCTCATAGGGGCAGATCCCTGACGCAAGGTTCATACAGGTCAAAGCAATGGGGTGCTTCTACCTCCAAAGTTGGAGAAGACAAATCACAACCATACAGGAAACAGTCCCAATGACTTTCCCCTGCCTGCACTAAGCACTTATCTCCTGGCAGCACCCTTAAGGGGAAAATTAGCACTTTTTTCTCAAAATTGGCACATTATAACCTAGGACAAGTGGGTTCTAAATACCTTGTCACAAGGCTGCAAGTTCCATTTCTATACCCTGCCAAAGGCAAATGGCTGGCCAGATCTGCCAAAAAATCAATGGGCAGAGGCACAAAAACAAGTCTCATCCCTTATGGACATGGGGGCCATTCAACAAGTACCAGAGCAAGAGCAGGGACAAGGATTTTACTCAAGACTGTTCTTGGTACCCAGAAAGGACAAGGCCTGGAGGCCAATACTGGACCTATCTATTCTGAACACATTCCTGGATATACCAAAATTCAAGATGATGATTTTGCAGCAGCTTCTACCCATGCTGGGCAAGAATGCTTGGCTTGTGACTTTAGACCTAAAAGAGGCATACCTGCATGTCCCAATCAGACAAATATGCAGAAGATACCTCAGAATCAAGGCTGGCTCAATGCATGATCAATTCTCTGCACTGCCCTTTGGCTTATCTACTGCGCCCAGGGTCTTTACAAAGTGCCTGGCACCAGTAATTGCATTCTGCAGACAAAGAGGAATACAAATATATCCTTACTTGGACGACAGTCTAATTCAAGCAGAGAACAAGGACATTCTTCTACAGCATCTGGCGTTTGTGAAAAGACCTCTAACATGCCTAGGGTGCACAGTCACCGAAAAGAAATCAAAACTAGTACCTTCTCAAGAGATAATATTCTTGGGTGCAAGCTTAAATACAACTGCCCAGATGGCTTATCTCACGCCAGACAAACAAAGGCAACTGACTATTTCAAAATGTTAGCAACAGTTATCTGCAAGAAAAATTCTGCAGGCTTTGGGCTTCATGGCATCCTGCATCCTACTAATTCCATATACAAGACTGCATATGAGGAAACTTCAGTGGTATCTAAAAAGTGTTTGGACTCAACATTGCCACAGCCTGGAAACTATGATTACTCTCATTCCCTGCCTGCAACAGGGGTTTCTATGGTGGGCAAAGGCTTGTCACCAAAACAAGTGACAGCCATTCGCATTACCCCCAGCCAGGCAGACACTAACAACAGATGCATCAGATTATGCCTGGGGGGCCCACATGGCAGGAAGATGCATTCAGGGCACATGGACCTCAAACCAAATGCATCTACATATTAATCAAAAAGAGATGCTAGCTGTTCAAAATGCCCTGGCAGCCTTCAAGGACCTACTTCATCCAGGACAACTACTGATAACGACAGACAACACCATGGTCATGTGGTGTATAAACATGCGGGGGGGGGGGCACACATTCTTACCCCCTTTGCAGACTAGCCATGACTTTGTGGGACACAGCATTGACTTAACAAGTACATCTGCAGGCACAATTCCTGCCAGGAAGGAAAAATACTCTGGCAGACTAACTAAGCAGAAACCTCATGGATCCCCATGAGTGGCAGCTGGATCCACAAGTCTTCAGCATGATAGCAAAGAAATGGGGATGCCCGGACATAGATCTATTTGCCTTTCCTCACAACTACCAACTAAAAAGATTCTGCACAAGTATTTATCACAGACAAGCATGGAACGTGGACGCTCTATCTTTCAGCTGGAAAAACCTGATTGCCCCAGACTGGCCCCACCAGTACTGGTATCCAATACTAAGGAGCTTGTCTCAATGCCCAGCTTGGACCTTACCTCAAATACCTCATCTACTGTCCCAGCAAAACAATCAGATCCTACACAGCCAACTCAGGACTTTAAACCTGGCAGCATGGCGGATAATGTAGTCATACAAAACACACCTCTCAGTAAAGCTGTGATGGATGTCATTTTGGAAGCCAGAATGCCTAGTACTAGAAAATCTTATGCTGTTAAATGGAAGAGATTCTGTGCTTGGAACCAGGCACAAGGAACAAATACAGCTGTACCAAATATTCCTCAGATTTTGCAATACTTAACTGAGATGCTGGACAAAGGCCTATCTTTCTCATCTATTAAAATTCATGCCTCTGCCATTTCGGCTCATTAAAATGCAGAGCCACCAATCTTTTCTCATCTCTTATTAAAGCAGTACCTCAGAGGAGCCAAAAATTTAAGGCCTCCAAGGAGATCACCAATGCCTGCATGGGACCTCAACTATGTCTTGGAAAAACTCACCCTGCCTCCTTTTGAGCCAGCTGCTACTGTTGATATAACGTTTTTTATCTTGGAAAACAGCTCTGCTCCTAGCAATAACGTCTGCAAGACGAGTTTCAGAGCTACAGGCACTCATGACTGTGGAACGTTTTTATCATTTTTTTTATCCAGATAGGGTCTCCCTGAGGACAAACCCAACATTTATGCCTAAGGGTGGTGTCCAGTGTGGCTCTTTACCAAACTATTCATCTGCCAACTTTTTTATCCAAATCCACAGAACAGGGGGGAGAGAATTCTGCATTCTTTGGACGTACACAGACAGCTTAGATTCTACTTGGACAGAACCAAAGTTTTCAGAAAGACAGAGCAATTACTAGTGGCATATGCTGCAGGATCACAAAGAAAGGCTATCTCAAAGCAGACTATTTCAAAGTGGATAGGCCACTGCCTTCGTTTCTGCTACTTACACTATGGCAAGCCAGTGCCTAAGGGCATTAGGCCACATTCCACCGGAGCTGCAGCCACTTCAGCAGCCTTTCTCAGGGGAGTACCAACCAAGGACATTTTAGAGGCTGCTACTTGGAGTTCAGTGCATACCTTTACAAAGCACTATCATCTGCCACTCTACTCTAAATCCAGGGCAGGCTTTGCCACTGCAGTCCTGCAGGGTCTCATAGCCGCTCCTAACGCTGTTTAGCTCCAGCCTCCCAACCGTAGCTTTGGGACTCTACCCAAATGTAATGACTGCAACAGTGAAACACGAAGAACATAGTACAGTTGTGTACACTTACCATAAATGTAGATGTTCGAGTGTATTCACTGTTGCAGTCCAGGTTACCCACCCTCCATCCCCCTTTCTTCTGATGGAACCTATCTTTCCTTCTCTGATTTATACAACCTATGTGGTGTATTTACTTGTAGATGAAGGTAAAGTTTATATTGGTGCATGTATGTATGTATATATATATATACACAAATTTTGGCTATCCTTTCAGGGGGCACCTGACATCTGAGGCAAGAAAAACTAAAGAAAATGGCATCGGCAGCATCTTTTATACCCCTGATGTTAGGGAAGGGGCGACAGCAGCCGACGCGGGACCCAGTACTTTGGAATTCAGGCCGATGGAGGGCAACCTGCCAGCAGGATTATCCAAATGTAATGACTGCAACAGTGAATACACTCTAACATCTACATTTATGGTAAGTGTACACAACTGTACTTTTTGCTGGGTTTAATGTACCTTTGAGGGTCTTGTTGCTGCTGCTAGACTTAAAACCTTTGGGTTTTTAAAAAAATGCATGACTTGTGGCCACAAGTTGCCAAATTCCAACGCACACCAGAAATGTGTGTATTGCTTAGATGGTGTACACTTGGATATCGAGTGTAGCTTCTGTGAAGCCTTTGGGCATAGAGCTGTTGGGGACCATTGTAATAAGCTAGTGTTAAAAGGTCTTCTCCCTGACTCTGAAGGAGAAAGTACCCCTTATCACTCCTTTGGGATTTCTACTGAATCTCCACTTTTAAGAAGCCGACTGTACTAGGAGTGAAAAATCTGAAAAAAAAAAGAAAACATTTCAAAGAATCCATCTCTGGAGCTTTCTCTTTCTTTGGCTCTGGCTTCTATAGTTGCAGAAGCCTCAGACCATGGCCTGGTTTCTGAACCAGTTCTTATTGGATCTGGTACTCCACCCCTCCCAAAGGCTTGATTCTCTTCAGGACCCATATTTACCCATGGCTTAGAACACCTATCTTCCAGGAGTGATCCTTTCACTGGATCTTGAACCTTTTCAGCTCTGCTTCCTCTCTCCACTCTGTCAGATCCTCCAGACATCTTTCTGAGGTAAATGTGGACAGAACATTGAGAAAATTTCTCAGGACCCAAATCCAGCTGGGGATCCTGCTGACTCTGGCCCATGTCAGATCTGGGGGACTGGTTTCTTCACCTCACCAACTTCTAGCTCCTTCTCATATCCACTCTGGTAACTCTGGTATCAGCACAGTCAGATTTGAGCTTCCTCCAGAGTATGTCTTCACTGGAGCCAAAGACATGGTCTTCTTGGACTCTGACAGTTTCTTTGACTAGTCGGCTCCGATCATTTCAAAAGTCTTCTGAGTCTCAAAGCTGAGAAGTTGATGTTGGGTTGTTTCCCATGACAAGCATTCCCTAGGAGCCTCATCTCCTTTGGAGAAACGTCCTGGCTCCATCAGTGGCTCAAACTTTAAGGCTTTTGAAAGAGTACTCTGCAGACTTCCCTTTCAAGCTTAGATCCATCCCATCCACTCCCCCACTCTCCCATAAGGTCTTCCTGGTTCTTGAGCCTGCTCCATTTTTGTTATCAAGACAGTCAGCATGCAAAAGCCTTTGACCTGTTTTTGTTGAGGAACTT